>NC_060138.1:52002651-52305682 GCF_021461385.2 Schistocerca piceifrons
AAACAGGATGTAAAGAACTGCACCATTCATAACGGTACATGAAAATGCTCTTCGTTTCTTCCAACTTAACGGGTTTGCACAAACATTCTGGCCACTTGTTAATGTGCTCAGTATGGGGGATGACTACCACCGGCAACAATACTGGCCTGGCATAGACGCAGCATGCTGTCAATGATGTCATCAGTGTCATGTTGAGGCAATAACGCCAATTTCTCCTGCAGAGCTGCTCACAAGTCTTGGAAAGTGGTTGCTCGATAATGAGGGGATGCAACCCGTCTCCCTGGTGCATCCCAGGCACGTTCTATGGTATTCAAGTCGCGAGAGCGAGCAAGCCACCTCATGCGTGTATTATCTTCTGTTTCCAACGAAACATCAATCACTAGAGCTCTATGAGGTCGAGCATTATAGTCCACAACCATCAAGTCTGGGCCCACAGAACATCACAAGAACCGCACTTGGTGTCCCTAGACCTCGCGACGATACCTGACGGCAGTTAAACCTTGCCCATTCAGCCGTACAATTTAATTAAGAGGTGTTCAAGTGCTCAACGTGATCCCTGCCCGCCCTCCTCGATATTAGTTCCTTTCCACGATGTTTTGGTTCCGAAATAGTGTTCCAAGTTCCCCCCAGAGACGAATCCGTCGAGAATCACTCTCCAGACGAGATCGGGACTCATCCGTTTGGCCATCATTCTTCTATGAAGACGTGTCAGAGGTACACATACAACTGGTCTCCGACAATAAACGTTATCTGCCGAAGCCTTCTGTACACCGTACGCCTCGACACAACACGTCCAGTGAATGCTAGGATATCAGATGCCAGTCGCCCTGCAGTATGAAGGTGGTATTCTAATGCCCTTCCAACCATATAACGGTCCTCTCTGTCTTATGTGACGTGCGATCATCCCTGCTCTGGTCTTGGGGATACAATTTCGGTCTCTATAAACTGTCGCCACATCCGAGAAACAACAGAACGATTCACACTAAGCCATCGGGCCACAGCAGTTTGCGACTCAACTACTTCCATTCCTCCCAACCACAGCGGAGGGTCTTTAGGCCTCTTCAGTGTGGCATACTACACCCTCTGTGACTGCGTACACAGCGATTCTGTATATGGAACTACCCAACAAACATTTCCCCGCTTGATGAGAGCTCTGGCGTCATTGAGGAACCTTATGAGTATCAAAATATGTAACGTTAAAGACGTTATCTTCCGGTTGCATTGACTTAGAAGCTTCAGTGTTTTACACGGCCAAGGAACATAAACCTCAGTATGTGACGTAAATTCCAACATGATACGTCCACCAGTACCTGAGAGAAAGGGGTTTTTACGTCGGACAGACACATACGGACAACAAAGGAATCATATGAGGATTCTGTTTTTACAGAGGGAGGTACGATACTCAAAATATATAATAAGGAAATATGTTAAACATATATTACAAGGCGGCTAGAGATGAAAGTACGAAAAGAGTACCAAGGTACAACACTCTCACCGACTGCATTCAGCCAAGCAGAAGAGACAGGAAACAATGAAGTTAATCATGGAACGGACTGGAGGGAGAAACTTAATTCTGATTCAAATGGAAGAAGGTAGGTAGAATATGTAGGCAGACTAATTGATGAGAGGTTAAGAAGGAAATTCTAGAAATATATTCGCTTTCGAATATGGACAACCGTCAGCTGCATAAATGAATGACGACAACGAAAATTTTTGCCCGACCGGGACCCTAACCCCTACTTCCCGCTTATCGCGGGCGGCCGCTTTACCATTGAGCTATCCGAGCACGACTAATGTCCAGACCCAAACATCCACAAGTCGTCAACCATGTGTCTACAACCTGTAATCGTACATTCATTATACGTATTAATATACTTCGAAGACATTTAGCTTGAAAGTCGCTTGCCTGGTGTCGGAGGATAAATAGGATATTGCAGTACCTTTGCTAAACCGAATTACGTGGCAATGTTGCTTTTTACACGCATGCAGCATCGTATGAAAGAAATTCTTCATTGGCTTCAAAAAGATAACCATTATGACATAATGGAGCGAAGGTAGTTGAGACAAGCATGTACAAATCTATAAGGCACTTTTATCGAGTGATGAATGCACATTGGCACATGATTATGTGTAATTTTAGAGACGGGATGCACCCAGAATCACTCAGAATATTCTAGTCACGCTACGATGTGTACGCCTGGGCGGACCCCCTATGGTTATTTAGATGAGAAGGACGTTATAGAAATAAAGACTTTCTTCATTTGTATGACTTAGAGTACAGTCATAAATAGACCCTATAAACATTAAGCGTACATATACTGATTCAGCGAAAGAACTGCATGTTTGGTTAAAGCGAATGAACTAGTAACAGTGATCGAACTTGCAAGAGCCTCCTTCATTATGTAGACCCTCTGCGCCATGCACAGCGTAACACAGCTCACAATACACTTCCTCATTGTGAGACGTTTATAACTAATTCAGATATTCGCCGTGGTAGGTGGGCCTTCTGTTCGTCAAACACCGCTACGTGCTTCAGTGTGTGTGTGTGTGTTTGTGTGTTTGTGTGTGTGTGTGTGTGTGTGTGTTTGTGTGTGTGTGTGTGTGTGTGTGTGTGCGTGACTTCGGTAAAGTCTATGTGTATAAAGGGAAAGGGGAGTGAGCGCAGTGGAACACAACACACATGCATTTGAGAATCGGGAAAAGAGAAGGATCGAGAAGAAAGAACGTGTATAGGCTGTGATTTCTAAAATTAAAGAGGGCACATTACCAAGTAAAAGTTAAGCTGTTATTTAAAACCAATAATTTCTCCATCATTCTGGTGTAATAGATACCAGTGGTTTGTAGCTGTTGTACTTCCATTATTCGATTTGACTTAAGAACTCTTACACTGAGTTTAATTTCAATTACGATAAGTGCGGTCACCACGGTGAACTCCGATTGGACCTGTCATTCCTAATGCGAGCCATAAGGGTTTAAGGATGTTGTTCAGAATTTATTTTATAAATGTGTTTCCAACTGCGAAAATTTTATCAATGTTTCAGCCTTAATTCTCCATATGGTACTAAAAATGCTGTTAAATGATATATTCTATTTGTATGCATTATACAGAAGTACTGCCGTACATTTACAGAAATTCTTACAAGAAGTGTCGATTACAGACAAATTAGTGTACAGCTGTAGTAATTGTTCATTGCCACTACTACATTAAGTTTCATGTAAAAATACAACAACCTCCAATAACCAAAGTTTCTTACTAACATTAAGCATTTTAAGCAACTTCAAGTGGTGTAGATATTAAATTCTTACTATTTTTCATATTTTGAATAAGGCGTATGCAACTAAACGACAGCAGGAGCAAATCAACCTTGGGTTTACAGAAGTTGTTTTGCTACAAGCAACTTTTTATTTTAGATTAACATGGTGCACATTAAAAATGTTATTCATCAGATGCGTTAGACTTTACTTTTAAATCAACATCAGTAGCAAATAATATAACACGAATGTAATTTTCATTTCTATACATTTCCAAACGTTATGCGTATGTAATGCTTCATATACGTGACTTACGGTGTTTATTCGTCGTGTCTACGTCATGAAAGGAACTGGGTTTTTCTTACTTTTCGGGCAGAGCCTACCGTCGAAAGTGGTTCAATATCGCTTCCGCTCTTCACATTTTTCGAATTTTAGAATTCCTCATTCCCTCTTACTGCATTATGTTTCGCTGCAGAACCCGTTTGTTTAGGTAAAATTCATACAAGTTAACTGCATACAGATTCACTGCACTCCACATTCGTTATGTACACAGTGTTAATAATCGAATTTCATGTGTTTCTCGTGCGCATTTTGGTTCATGCCAACACTACGAATTTAATCGTAATATGTATGTTTTGTGTGTGTGTGTGTGTGTGTGTGTGTGTGTGTGAGAGAGAGAGAGAGAGAGAGAGAGAGAGAGAGAGAGAGAGAGACAGAGAGAGAGAGAAGAGAGAGAGAGAGAAGAGAGAGAGACAGACAGAGACGGAGAGAGAGAGAGAGAGAGAGACAGAGAGAGAGAGAAGAGAGAGAGACAGACAGAGACGGAGAGAGAGAGAGATAGAGAGAGAGAGGGATAGGGAGAGAGAGAGAAAGAGAGAGAGAGAGAGAGAGAGAGAGAGGAAGAGGAGGAGACAAAACAGTTAAATCATTGTATTATGTGTTCCGGAGGAGATTCCCATAGCAGGGGGTTGAGGGACGGTTGAAAGGAGAAGGAATCAGGATAGTAAGGGAAAGAAGGAGGAAGGAAGCTCATGGAGAGGAGGGGACAAACTTGATTAGGTTAGGATCACATGGGTATATCTAATACTGTACGAAACTATTCTTGAATAGCGTGATGGATGTCACATCATATTTGTTGTTAGGAATGTGGTGACCACATTTTATTACCTTTGTTTAGATATAGCTAAGTATTTGTACTAATATAATTAAAAAGAAAATAAAGAATAACAAAAGATAATAAAAGAAATTATTTCATTAATTGAAGCAAGTGGTCTTGATGTGCTGATGAATGAATGTGATGCTCGTGAATATCCTGTTATGTTACAGAAGTGGTGTGTCACTGATATGGTCTTACTAGAGCTTTTCTATCTGAATCTTGATGACCATCTTCGAGGCAAGAATACGATCAAACGGAAATCGTTGGTGAAAATTGGACATCGAAAATAACCGGGAAGTTGATAAAAGAGCCCGAATACCAGAAGGGAACTGCAAATTAGGAATTAGTGCATGTGGGGAAACAGAGAAGGATCTGGCTGAGGCTTGGATGAGTACTGGAAGTAGTACGTTGGACACGTTTCTCCAGGTGAGATGCTATTAATGTCAAAGAAGGGGAATGTGAAATGCAATCTTTATGTTATAATTTATTACGTCAAAGTCGACTAATAAGTTCAGTTTCAGATTACATCTACCTCCAGATGCAATTAATCCACTAACAAATTCGTCATGACAATTAAGCATTCCAGTTTTGCACTCTGACAAAGATGTTTGTTGATTAACCCAACTGAAGGCGGCAATACACTGCCAAAATTGGTTTTTGTGGAAGGATGTTTCGATAGAGCGATTTGGGACGTTTCATTCCGATTTGATCAGAGGAGACTTTACTTAAGTTTTATATTTGTAAGTGAGGAGGGGAATGTTGCAGTCATTACACGACGACGCTTATGAATGAGACGCACAGTGGTTTGTATATTCTACCTAGAACACATACAGTATTGTACTTTTCATTTATAATAAAGAAGCTGCCAAAAAGTGACGGAAAAACCAGTTGCAACGGGAACGTATACTTGCTTCCTGCATCGGCACTAAGCACAGACTCCATAATTAAAAGTGCGTTTTTCATAATGCCTATGGTCATGTGCTGGAATTATGATCATCAATTATTTTCCCCTTACGACATACTAAATCTACCCACGTTATATTTAGTTCATCAATAGACTGATTTTTATCATACGAGACTTGGAATCACGGTCCGCAAGAGGTATTAGTAATCATAGTTCGCGTTCTGGGAAACGTGAGTGAATTGAGACATTGATGTAGCAGAAACAGACGTTGTAGATTTAGGGCACGGGGTTAGCTTCTGTAATGATACCTTAAATTGATTTCATTATTATTTCAGAGCTCACATAATCATCTCACGCTGGTATTTCCGGTGTAGCACAAGGAAGATTATGGGGATGGGGACTACGTGATAAAATCGGTAGAGAAAGAAGGTATTTTGCTGTTGTTGTAGTCCTCAGTCCAGAGATTGGTGTGATGCAGCTCTCCACGCCACTCAGTCCTGTGGAAGCCTCTTCATCTCCAAGTAACTACTGCAACCTACATCCTTCTGAATTTGCTTAGTGTATTCATCTCTTGGTCTCCGTCTACGATTTTTACCCTCCACGTTGCCCTTCAGTATTGTATTGGTGATCCTTTGATGCCTCAGAGCGTGTCCTAACAACCGCCCCCTTCTACAGGTTGTGCCACAAGTTCCTCTTCTTCACACTTCGATTTAGTACCTCCTCGTTAGTTACAAGATGTACCCATCTAATGTTCAGCATTCTTCAGTGGCACCATATTTTGAAGGCTTCTATTCTCTTCTTGTCTAAACGATTTATCGTCCATGTTTCACTTCCATACATGGCTACACTCCTTATAAATACTTCCAGAAAACACTTACCGACACACAAATCTATACTCGATGTCAACAAATTTCTCTTCTTCAAAAACGATTTCCTTGTCATAGCTAGTCTACATCTTATACCTTCTGTACTTCGATAATCATCAGTTAATTTGCTCCCCAAATAGCAAAACTCATCTACTACTTTCATTGTCTCATTTCCTAATCTAACTCCCTCAGCATCACCTGATTTAATTCGACAGCATTCCATTATCCTCGTTTTGCCTTTGTTGATGTTCGTCTTATATCCTCCATTCAGGACACTGGCCATAACACTCAACAGCCCTTCCAAGTCCTTTTCTGTCTCTGACAATATTACAATGTCATTAGCAAACTTCAAAGTTTTTATTTCTTCTCCATGGATTTTAATTCCTACACCAATTTTTTCTTTTGTTTCCTTAACTGTTTGCTCAATATACAGATTGAACGACATCGGTTATAGGATACAATCCTGTCTCACCTGCTTTCCCACCACTACATAACGTTCATGACCCTTGAGTATTATAACTGCCATCTGGTTTCTGTACAAATTGTAAATAGCCTTTCGATTCCTGTGTTTGATCACTGCCACCTTCATAATTTGAAAGAGAGTATTCCAGACAACATTTTCAAAAGCTTTCTCTAAGTCTACAAATGCTAGAAACGTAGGTTTGCGTTTCATTTTCCTAACTTCTAAGATAGGTCTTTCGGGCAGTGGTGCCTCACGTGTTCCAACATTTCTACGAAATCCAAACTGATCTTCCCCGAGGGCGGCTTCTACCAGTTTTTCCATTCGTCTGTAAAGAATTCTTGCTATTATTTTACAGCCGTGACTTATGAAACAGATATTTCGATAATTTTCACACCTGTCAACACCTCATTTATTTGTTATTGTAATTATTATATTCATCTTGAAGTCTGACGGTATTTTGCCTGTCTCATACATCTTGCTCACTTGATGGTAGAGTTATGTCTGGGCTAGCTCTCCCCTGGCTATCACAACTTCCAATGGAATGTTATCTCCTCCTGCGGCCTTGTTTCGTCTTTGGTCTTTCAGCGCTCTATTAAATTTTTCAGGCAATATCATATCCCCCAATTCATCTTCATCTACGTCCTGTTCTGTTTCCATAATATAGCCCTCTATATACACCTTCCAAATGTCTCTTTTTCCCTTCTTTGCTCAGAACTGGTCTTCCATCTGACCTCTTGATATTGATACAAATGGTTCTCCTGTAAGTAATATTTATCTTACCGCTAGTGATATACGCCTCTACATCCTTGCATTTGTCATCTAGGCATCCCTGCTTAGTTATTTTGTATTCCCTGTCGATCTAGTTTTCGAGCCGTTTGTCTTCATTTCTTCCTGCTTCATTTACTACATTTTTATACTTTCTCTATCATCAATTAAATTGAATATCTCTTCTCTTAGCCAAGGATTTCTACTAGCCCTCGTCTTTTTACCTGCTTGATCCTCTGCTCCCTTCGTTATTTCATCTCTGAAAGCTACCCATTCTTCTTCTACTGCATTTCTTTCCCCCGTTCTTGTCAATCGCTCCCTAAGGCTCTCGATGAAACTCTCCACAGTGTCTGGTTCTTTCAGTTTATCGAGGTCCCAACTTCGTAACTACACACATTTTTCTAGTTCATTCAGTTTTAATCTACACTTCATAACCAATAGACTGCGGTCAGAGTTCATATCTGCCCCTGTAAATGTCTTACAATTTGAAATCTGGTTACTAAATGTATGTCTTACAATAATATAATCTAACTGAAACCTTCCAGTGCCTCCAGGCCTCTTCCACGTACACAACCTTCTTTCATGATTCTTTCTATGATTCAATCAAGCTCTTTGAAAAATTCTACCAGGCGGCTTCCTCTTTCATTCCTTACCATCATTCTGTATTCGCCTACTACTTTTCTTTCTCTTCCTTTTACTTCTCATCATATATTTCCTCAATCTTCTCTACCAAACTAGTTGGCATATAAGCTTGTACTACTGTGGTAGGCATGGGCTTCGTGTCTGTTAGGCTACAATAATGGGTTCACTATGCTGTTCATAATAGCTTACCCGCACTCGATTTTTTTTTTTCATTTTAAAACCTACTCCTGCGTTACCTCTTTGTGATTTTGTATTTACACTACTGGCCATTAAAATTGCTACACCAGGTACATGACGTGCTACAGACGCGGAATTTAACTTGCAAGCAACTGGCTCGTCACAATACGCCAGTCACTACTCTTAATGAACTGTGGTATCGTGTTGAAGCTGCATGGGCAGCTGTACCTGTACACGCCATCCAAGATCTGTTTGACTCAATTCCCAGGCGTATAAAGGCCTTTATTACGGCCAGAGGTGGTTTTCTGGGTACTGATTTCTCTTGATCTATGCACGCAAATTGCGTGAAAATGTAATCACATGTCAGTTCTAGTATAATATATCTGTCCAATGAATACCCGTTTATCATCTGCATTTCTTCTAGGTGTAGCAATTTTAATGGCCAGTGGTGTAGTACGGCCATAGTATGTGAGAGGGAGTCTTCCTGTACTGACAACTCACGGGCGTGCACGACTAATACTAATCTGATGCTATCGAATAAATTTTGGCACGGATTGGTGATCACAGTGTGATCATTTTCAATTGTGGCACTTCTTTCTAGCAATGAACATGAAATCAAATTGAGGCTGTTGTAATACAACGCAATGAACTGAAGAAAGATGACGATCAAAACAATTAATGAACATATGCGATTCATTTAAAAGTTAGTGCTATTACTGTTATTACTCAAGTAATCATCCGCTCAGACAGAAAGAACAGCTCTTCGTTAGGAAGTTAGAGCGTCACAACTTTGAGGTCACTGAGGTTTGCAGCAATCTGGAACTGAAAATTCAACACGAATTGTAGCGAATGGTGCCGAAATTTAACGAACTTATCGCTTACAAACATCACACCCTGATTGCCGGCTGCAAGCTGATCAGGCAGTTACTATAGCAAGTCTATTCAACGTTGGTGATATTCTAAACTCTCACCCCTCCCCCCTCTCTCCCATGAACCATGAACCTTGCCTTTGGTGGGGAGACTTACGGGCCTCATCGGTACAGACAGCCCTCCAGTCGATCCAACCGAGACAGAGTGGTATCTGTTGAGAGGCCACACAAACTTGTGGCTCCTGAAGAGGGGCAACAGCCTTTCCAGTAGTTGCAAGGGGAACAGTCGGGATGATTGACTGACCAGACCTGACACTAATCAAAACGGCCTTGCTGTGATGGTACTGCGAAAGGCTGAAAGCGAGGGGAAACTACGGCCATAATATTTCCCAAAGGCATGCAGCTTTACCGTATGGTTAAATAGTGATGGCGTATTCTTGGGTAAAATATTCCGTAATTAAAATAGTCCTCCATTTGGATATCCCGACGGAGCCTACTCAAGAGGTCTGTCGTTATAAGGAGAAACAAAAATGGCGTACTACGGGTCGGAGCGTGAAATGTCAGTTCCATTAATCGGGCAGGTACGGTCGAAAATTTTAAAAGGGAAATCGACAGGTTAAAGTTAGATACAGCGGGAGTTACTGAAGTTCGGTGGTAGGTAACCACAGGCTTATAAATACAAAATGAGACAGGGGTAGTGCAGGAGCAGGTTAATTAATGATCAAAAAAATTGGAATGGAAATATGCTATTACGAATATCATAGTGAAAGCATTATTGTAGCAAAGACAGACACGAAGCCCATGCCTACCACAGTAGTACAAGTTCATATCCCATCTAGCTCCGCAGATAGTGAAGAGATCGAAGTAATACATGATGAGATAAAAGGAATTATTCAGATCCTGAAGGAAGATGAAAATTTAATAGTCATGGAAGATTGGAATTCAATCGTAGCAAAAGTAAGAGAAGGGAAAGTAGTAGGTGGATATGGACTGGGGATAAGGAATGAAAGAGGAAGCCACGTGGTAGAGTTATGCACAGAGCATAATTTAATCATAGCTAACACTTGGTTTAAGAATCATGAAAGAAGTCTGTACACGTGTAAGAGGCCTGGAGACACTGGAAGCTTTCAGGTATTATATAATGGTAAGACAGAGATTTAGAAATCAGGCTTTGAATTGTAAGACGTTTCCAGGGGCAGATGTGGACCACTATTAATCGATTATGGACTGTTGATTAAAACTGAAGAAACTGCAAAAAGATAGGAATTTAACGGGATAGGACCTGGATAAACTGAAAGAATCAGAGAATTTAGAGCGTTTCAGAAAGAACATTAGGGTACGGTTGACAACAACATGGGAAAGAAATACAGTAGGAGAGATGAAATAGCGAACGCAGCATTGAATCAAGTAGGTAAAAGTACAAGGGCTATTAGAAATCCTTGGGTAACAGAAGAGATATGGAATTTAACTGATGAGAGGAGAAAATATAAAAATGTAGTAAATGAAGCAGGCGAAAAGCAATTAAAACATCTGGAAAATGAGATCGAAAGGGAGTGCAAAATGGCTAAGCAGGGATGGCTAGAGGACAAATGTAAGTATCTAGAAGCACGTTGCATTAGAGGCAAGATAGATACTGCCTACAAGAAAACTAAAGAGACCTTTGGAGAGAAGAGAACCACCTGCATGAATATCAAGAGCTCAGACGGAAAATCAGACCTAAGCAAGGAAGGGGAAGCAGAAAGGAAGACTGAGTATGTAGGGAGTCTATTCAAGGGCGATGTAATTGAGGAAAATATTATGGAAATGGAAGAGGACGTAGTTAAAGATGAGAAGGGAGAGATGATACTGCGTGAAGGGTGTGACAGAGCACTGAAAGACCTGAGTCGAAATAAGGCCCCAGGAGTAGACAGCATTCCATTATAACTACAGATAGTCTTGGGAGAGGCAGCGCGTGGCGTTGGCGCCGTCTTCGACGAGAGCCTATTTTTGCGGTCAGCCAGAAAGCGGTAGAGAACATATTGACCATAGTTTCCGGTCTGCAAGTACACATTCTTGTCTTAACCACTGAAAGAAATGGTTCTACTCTCTTTTACTCAGCGGAATCAGTAACTATGTTTATAAATGAGAATTTTGAGTTCTAACTGACAGATATATTAGATAATCTTTCACACGTACAACACTGTAATATTCGTGGAAATGATAACGATATTCATATCTTTATCATAAACAGCCCTATGAGCAGTTGAGAGGTGACATCTACTGTAAGTTCCCATTAAAAGGTGTTTAGCACTGAGTTCTAATAATGAAAGTTTATTGCTTACCGCAAAAGTGAAAAATAAAGTCACCACTTGCCAATCGATTTTGTTAACATTAGAGGCGGCACACAAGCAGCTACTTCGGCGAAATCTAAGTGATCCAGAACGGTGTACAGTCCTCGCGAGTTAAGTTACTGTTTGTGCCAAAAACATGCATTTAGTTGCGACGTGTCTGTGACGTCACGGCCGGCCGGAGTGGCCGAGCGGTTCTAGGCGCTACAGTCTGGAACTGCGCGACCGCTACGGTCGCAGGTTCGAATCCTGCCTCGGGCATGGATGTGTGTGATGTCCTTAGGTTAATTAGGTTTAATTAGTTCTAGGTTCTAGGGGACTGATGACCTCAGAAGTTAAGTCCCATAGTGCTCAGAGCCATTTGAACCATTTTTTTGTGACGTCACCCCCGGCTGCGGGTAAGGCTGCGTTTGACTGACGCGGACCGTACGATAGCTGCGAGCGAAGTGAAGTGATGTCATTGCTCGGGTCGGCTCGGCTTGGTGGACTAACGTGCCAACCTAAGGCACGATTGAGGCAGGATAAGCACTTGCGTGCTGTGCCTGCAGAACCTTACCGTGTGCCCGAGGAAGACTGTCCTGTGGGTCATGGGGGTACTCTCTGGTGATGGAGAAGTGGGTCACTGCCATAACAGGTCCGGCCAACGTGTCGTTGACCGCTGGTGTGATGGTTGACGCAGACCCTGGATGAGACGGTTGCTGGAGAACCCGCTTTTTTCGTAGAGATGACGTGCCATAGCCCGAAATCGGTCACGCAGTGGCAGAATACCTATATCCTCATGGAGGATATGAGAGGGGTAAAATAGGGGAAGGCACAGTGTCAGCTTAGTCGCCCTGGTTTGCACCCTCTGGAGGGAAATTATCCAGGAGTCGACTGCTTTGCAACATACAACAGCCACATATTCCACCACCGGTCACACCAGTGTTGATACAGCGTGATGCCGTGTTGGGTAGTCAAGGTCGACTCCAGTGAAGCAGAGGCTATAGGGTGCGAAGTCTCCCTATGGCACTGTTCCTTACCCATCGGATATGTGGGACCCAATGACGGGGCTAACCCAATCATACACAGAGATATGCTGCAGATTTTGATCACGATGTGTAGGGGCTCTAGATTTGGCAGTACTTTCTGCTTAGTGAAGCTGACCGCCTGACTCTTTCCTACATCATACTTAAGACGCAACTTGAAGGCCCAAGCACTACTTCGAGTGAACAGTATCGTTGCATACAGAGCCAACTCCAATCTGCCCACTCAAGGTGCATCGGCTGTGAAGAGCGAGAGAAGCAGGGGACAAATAATGGACCCCAGCAGTATCCTGGGATGCATGGGCCTGACGGTGGAAGTTACCTGAGAGAGAGGTAGGACCTGAGAAGGATTCCGTCCGACGCCGTTACCCCGTGCACCAATAGTTTGTACACGAGACCATCGTGCTACATGGAGTCGGAAGTACGAAAGACATATAAGAATGCCTCGTCTCCAGTGCTCTCATCGCAGGTTCCACGAGATGGAGCAGCTGTTGGGACTTGGCGTGGCCGCCATGGAACCCCAACTGGAGATGCTCCTGGTTGACGTGCCAGACGATACTTATAACTCCTCGAACTCCTTCGAGAGGGATGGTTCAAATGGCTCTGAGCACTATGGGACTCAACTGCTGAGGTCATTAGTCCCCTAGAACTTAGAACTAGTTAAACCTAACTAACCTAAGGACATCACAAACATCCATGCCCGAAGCAGGATTCGAACCTGCGACCGTAGCGGTCTTGCGGTTCCAGACTGCAGCGCCTTTAACCACACGGCCACTTCGGCCGGCGAGAGGGATGGCAGACGGCTTATGGGCCGTGAAACGTCCCCTTAGAAAAATTGTGAATTACTGTGCTGGACACACAATATTTTAGCGCAACGCAATCTGACTTTCAGTAATCCCTACAAAAGAATGGCCCTGACTGACAATAACCTTTACCTTTTATGAATCGCTTACCTCACAAAAATCTTCGTTACTCGAACTACTGCAATACAGCGAGCGCCAATACTGCCAGCCAAGTAAAAGAATCTAACTACTGAAGGCACTCACTACTGATAGGCGGATTTAGCAAATGAAAGATTTTGATAGAGATCAACCAAAGTATTTATCTTAATAGTGTTCAGAAGTATATACATATATATATATATATATATACATATATATATATATATATACATATATATATATATATATATATATATATATATATCAGTTCATGACATTCAGTCTTACAAATTTCCTTTCTCTGACGGACACACGTCCAGATCGTCCGCTCTCAAAACTCTGGCATCTCTCTCCCCATATCCACTACTGCTGGCGGCTCAACTGCCCAACGCTACGTGCTGTTCACATCCCACGGCCCAACACTACAATAGCGCATATTTCAACAATGCCAACCAGCCACAGACTGCACACAGCACAGTCAGTGACTTTCATACAGAGCGCTACGTGGCGTTACCAGCCTACTTACAGCAGGTAGAGTTACAGCGGTTGGGGGTCTTTGTCCTGCTTTGGGATGGCCACCACTTCTGCATGTTTCCACACAGAAGAGTAGACTCCCCACCGAAACAAGAATTTGTGTAAAAATGTCCGCCACATGTGCCCTCCGGGCTTTTAGCTTCCGAAGAAGCGAAGCGACCTCCATCGCAGACAGGGGGTCGATGACGTCGTCCTCCTCTCTGGAACCAAGGAAGGTGGCAAGACGTTCCTCAACGAGCCTGATGTGGATCTCGTCAATGACGTCCACCACAGGCCTGAAGTTCGTCTCGAAGGTATCCGCCAGAGCACTAGTCTTGGCATCTGGCTCGCAGAGATACTCTTGGCCAGACCGCAGTGGAGCGACGGACGCGCTGCCTGCGGAGCAGCAAGCCGGCCACAACACGTGAAGCACTGCCATATCCGGGTCGAGGGTATCTGCCTGCCCCGTGAGTTGCCACTCACGGGAGAGGCTGTTCTTGGCCACAATGACCTCAAGAATAGATGGTGGGAGACGGCAAGACCTCTCTCGCGGGAGACGGCTCAGGTGTGGTTAGGTCGGCAGCTCGTAGGAGTGCGTGGTTGAGAGAGGTGATGGCCACATCAGCCCCCACCTCCTCTGGGTCAGGTGCATCGGGGAGGTGCGTCAGCACCTAGCCTCGAAAGCGCTCGGATGGCCAACTCATACCACTACACCAATGACATGCATGTCAAATGAAATTTTCACTCTTAAGCGAAGTGTGCGCTGATATGAAACTTCCTGGCAGATTAAAACTGTGTGCCGGAGCGAGACTCGAACACGGGACCTTTGTCTTTCGCGGGCAGGTGCTCTTCCAACTGAGCTACCCAAGCACGACTCACGGCCCGTCCTCACAACTTTACATCAACCAGTACCTCGTCTCCTACCATCCAAACAGTACAGAAGCTCACCTGCGAACCATGCAGAACTAGCACTCCTGAAAGAAAGGATATTGCGGAGACATCCCCCAGGCTGTGGCTATGCCATGCCTCCGCAATATCCTTTCTTTCAGGAGTGGTAGTTCTGCAAGGTTCGCAGGTGAGCTGCTGTAAAGTTTGGAGGCTAGAAGACGAGGTACTGGCAGAAGTACAGCTGTGAGGACGGGGCGTGGGTCCTGCTTGGGTAGCTCAGTTGGTAGAGCACTTGTCCGCGAAAGGCAAAGGTCTTGAGTTCGAGTCTCGGTCCGGCACACAGTTTTAATCTGCCAGGAAGTTTCATATCAGCGCACACTCCACTGTAGAGTGAGAATTTTATTCTAGAAACCTCCCCCAGGCTTTGGCTAAGCCATGTCTCCACAATATCCTTTCTTTCAGGAGTGCTATTTTAGCAAGTTTCGCAGGAGAGCTTCTGTTAAGTTTGGAAGGTAGGAGACGAGGTACTGGCAGAAGTAAATGTGTGAGAACGGGGCGTGAGTCGTGCTTGGGTAGCTCAGCTGGTAGAGCACTTGCCCGCGAAAGGCAAAGGTCCCGATTTCGAGTCTCGGTCCGGCACACAGTTTTAATCTGCCAGGAAGTTTCATCCGTGTCAAAGAACACTGGTACGTGACGAGATGACAGGGCTCTCACTGTAGCGGCAGACGTAAGCCGTCGACCCCTTTAAGAACGGCGATATGGAACACATCAGGCTGTCCACGGGTGGATTTAATGATGGTGTCAAAGGGCCCCAGGATGATAGAGCCACGCCGCAGAGCAATACGTTCGAATCGTCATCCGCTGGTATAGGTAAGGCGAGAGTTCCATTGAGTGGACTTCGCACTGAAGACGCCTCTAAATGGTCGCTTTCTCCGACACATTTTTTATAGTACTGTTGTGTATTAATTAAAATTTTCGTAATTTTTGTATGAAAGGGGTTAAGTAGGTTTTAATCACAGAAAAATCTTTAGCTCACGTGCATTTAGCTTTTCCCGTGTAGAATCTTTAGATCGAAACTGACAAAAGAGACCACGCATTGATTGTTAGTTACATCAAAGTCTTGAAACTTGTTATAGCTCCATTATTTAATGGGTTTAATGACAAGCTGTAATCAGAAATTTCTAGAATTAACATAATTGACACCTAGTTTACCGCAAATAATGACGTTTTTGTTGCAAATTCAATACTCAGTAAATTACTCGGAATCTATTAATGGAGTCACATTTTTCAGGTTTTCATATGAAACTGAGACTTATACAAATTTTTGGCTTTCTAGCTTTATAATTCAGCGCCACTTATTTTTCGTAGAACCATAGATTCTGAATAAAATATTGTTCCGATCAAGCTGAAACTTGGAATAGTTCACTTTGACATACATTTGCGCATTCTGACCAATTTCTGGCTATCTAGCATTATTATTTACGCCACTTGTTTTTCTTATTAAAATTCTGTAGTTAGAGAAAGATATTTATCTGCGCACTCTGAAATTTGACAATTTAAACTTTAATATACTGATACATATGTTAATAAAACTTGGAACAGCTACTTTAATTTTCAATTTAATTCTTAAATTGTGGTGCAGTACTTGTATGCTATGTACAGACGCGTTGTGGTAACGTATCGCCACCAGCAGTGAACTGGGGTCAGTCCCGGCACACTTGTTCACCTCTGTATCTCTAAAATAATACAGCACTTCTTTTACCACACCAGCAATACCAAAACTCTTCCATCTGCTGAGTAAGATGTATGAGACAGGCGAAATACCCCCAGACCTCAAGTACAATATAATAATTCGAATCCGAAAGAAAGCAGGTGCTGACAGGTGTGAAATTTACCGAACTACCAATTTAATAAGTGAAGGTTGCAAAATACTGAAACGAATTCTTCAGAGACGAATGGAAAAACAGGTAGAAGCCGACCTCGGTGAAGATCAGTTTGGATTCCATAGAAATGTTAGAACACGTGAGGCAATACAGACACTACGACTTATCTTAGAATGCAGGCTAAGGGAAGAAACTTACGTCGTTTCTGGCATATGTGTACCTAGAAAAATCTCTTGACAGTGTTAATTGGAATACTCTCTTTCAAATTCTGAAACTGTAGACGTAAAATACAGGCAGCGAGAGG
Source organism: Schistocerca piceifrons (assembly GCF_021461385.2). Taxonomy (NCBI): domain Eukaryota; kingdom Metazoa; phylum Arthropoda; class Insecta; order Orthoptera; family Acrididae; genus Schistocerca; species Schistocerca piceifrons. The sequence goes on from NC_060138.1 coordinate 52,019,624, forward strand.
CTACTTAAAATTTGTACAGAAACCAGATGGCAGTTGTACGAGTCGAGGGGCACATAAGGGAAGCAGTGGTTGAGAAGGGAATGAGACAGGTTTGCAGTCTATCTCCGATGTAGTTCAGTACATATATCGAGCAAGGAGTAAAGGTAACAAAAGAAAAATTTGGATTAGGAGGAAAAAGAAATGGAGGATAATTAAAAAATTTGAGGTTTGCCGACGAGAATTTAATTCTGTCAGAGACAGCAAAGGATCTGGTAGAGATCCTGAACGAAACGGACAGTGTATTGAAAGGAGGATATAAGACGAACAACAACAGAAGCCAAACGACCATATTGGAATGTAGCGAATTAAGTCAGGTGATACTGAGTGAATTAGGGTAGGAAATGAGACACTTAAAGTAGTAAATGAGTTTTGTTATTTGGGAAGCAGAATAACTGATGACTGTCAATGCTAGGAGAATATAAAATGTAGGGAAGATATAAAATGTAAGCTGGCAACGGCAAGGAAAGCGTTTCTCAGGAAGAGAAATTTGTTAACATCGTGTACAGATTTAGGTTTCACGAGGTCTTTTCTGAAAGAATTTGTACGAAGTATAGCCATGTATGGAAGTGAAACATGGACGATAACCAGTTTAGACAAGAAGACAGCAGAAGCTTTCGAAACGTGGTGCTACAGTAGAATGCTGAAGATCAGATAGGTAGATCTAGGAACTGATGAGGAGGTACTAAAGAGAATTGGGGAGAAGAGGAATTAGTGGTACAACGTTACCAGAAAAAGGGATTGGTTGGCAGGACACGTTCTGAGGTATCAAGGGATCAACAATTTAGTACTGGAGGGAAGCGTGGGGTTTTAAAATCTTACAGGGAGACGAAGAGATAAATTCACTAAGGATATTGCGAAGGATGTAGGTTGCAGTAGTTATTCAGAGATGAACAGGCTTGCACAGGATAGAGTAGCATGGAGAGCTGCATCAAACTAGTCTCTGGACTGAAGACCAGAACTACAACAATATTGTAATTCATTTTTTTTTTTTTTTTTTTTTTTGTCATCAGTCTACTGACTGGTTTGATGCGGCCCGTCACGAATTCCTTTCCTGTGCTAACCTCTTCATCTCAGAGTAGCACTTGCAACCTTCGTCCTGAATTATTTGCTTGACGTATTCCAATCTCTGTCTTCCTCTACAGTTTTTGCCCTCTACAGCTCCCTCTAGTACCATGGAAGTCATTCCCTCATGTCTTAGCAAATGTCCTATCATCTTGTCCCTTCTCCTTATCAGTGTTTTCCACATATTCCTTTCCTTTCCGATTCTGCGTAGAACCTCCTCATTCCTTACCTTATCAGTCCACCTAATTTTCAACATTCGTCTATAGCACCTCATCCCAAATGCTTCGATTCTCTTCCGTTCCGGTTTTCCCACAGTCCATGTTTCACTACCATACAATACCGTACTCCAGACGTACATCCTCAGAAATTTCTTCCTAAAATTAAGGCCGGTATTTGATATTAGTAGACTTCTCTTGGCCAGAAATGCCTTTTTTGCCATAGCGAGTCTGCTTTTGATGTCCTCCTTGCTCCGTCCGTCATTGGTTATTTTACTGCCTAGGTAGCAGAATTCCTTAACTTCATTGACTTCGTGACCATCAGTCCTGATGTCAAGCTTCTCGCTGTTCTCATTTCTACTACTTCTCATTACCTTCTTCTTTCTCCGATTTACTCTCAAACCATACTGTGTACTCATTAGACTGTTCATTCCGTTCAGCAGATCATTTAATTCTTCTTCACTTTCACTCAGGATAGCAATGTCATCAGCGAATCGTATCATTGATATCCTTTCACCTTGTATTTTAATTCCATTCCTGAACCTTTCTTTTATTTCCATCATTGCTTCCTCGATGTACAGATTGAAGAGTAGGGGCGAAAGGCTACTACCTTATTTTACACCCTTCTTAATACGAGCACTTCGTTCTTGATAGTCCACTCTTATTATTCCCTCTTGGTTGTTGTACATATTGTATATGACCCGTCTCTCCCTATAGATTACCCCTATTTTTTTCAGAATCTCGAACAGCTTGCACCATTTTATATTGTCGAACGCTTTTTCCAGGTCGCCAAATCCTATGAAAGAGTCTTGATTTTTCTTTAGCCTTGCTTCCATTATTAGCCGTAACGTCAGAATTGCCTCTCTCGTCCCTTTACTTTTCCTAAAGCCAAACTGATCGTCACCTAGCGCATTCTCAATTTTCTTTTCCATTCTTCTGTATATTATTCTTGTAAGCAGCTTCGATGCATGAGCTGTTAAGCTGATTGTGCGATAATTCTCGCACTTGTCAGCTCTTGCCGTCTTCGAAATTGTGTGGATGATGCTTTTCCGAAAGTCAGATGGTATGTCGCCAGACTCATACATTTTACACACCAACGTGAATAGTCGTTCTGTTTCCACTTCCCCCAATGATTTTAGAAATTCTGATGGAATGTTATCTATCCGTTCTGCCTTATTTGACCGTAAGTCCTCCAAAGCTCTTTCAAATTCCGATTCCAATACAGGATCCCCTATCTCTTCTAAATCGATTCCTGTTTCTTCTTCTATCACATCAGTCAAACCTTCACCCTCATAGAGGCTTTCAATGTATTCTTTCCACCTATCTGCTCTCTCCTCTGCATTTATCAGTGGAATTCCCGTTGCACTCTTAATGTTAGCACCGTTGCTTTTAACGTCACCAAAGGTTGTTTGACTTTCCTGTAAGCTGAGTCTGTCCTTCCGACAGTCATATCATTTACGATGTCCTCACATTTTTCCTGCAACCATTTCGTCTTAGCTTCCCTGCACTTCCTATTTATTTCATTCCTCAGCGACTTGTATTTCTGTATTCCTGATTTTCCCGGAACATGTTTGTACTTCATCCTTTCATCAATCAACTGAAGTATTTCTTCTGTTACACATGGTTTTTTCGCAGCCACCTTCTTTGTACCTATGTTTTCCTTCCCAACTTCTGTGATGGCCCTTTTTAGAGATGTCCATTCCTCTTCAACTGTACTGCCTACTGCGCTATTCCTTATTGCTGTACCTATAGCTTTATAGAACTTCAAACGTATCTCGTCATTCCTTAGTACTTCCGTTTCCCACTTCTTTGCGTATTGATTCTTCCTGACTATCGTCTTGAACTTCAGCCTACTCTTCATCACTACTATATTGTGATCTGAGTCTATATCTGCTCCTGGGTACGCCTTACACTCCAGTATCTGATTTCGGAATCTCTGTCTGACCATGATGTAATCTAATTGAAATCTTCCCGTATGTCCCGGCCTTTTCCCAGTATACCTTCTCCTCTTGTGATTCTTGAACCGGGTATTCGCTATTACTAGCTGAAACTTGGTACAGAACTCAATTAGTCTTTCTCATCTTTCATTCCTTGTCCCAAGCCCATATTCGCCTGTAACCTTTTCTTCTACTCCTTCCCCTACAACTGCATTCCAGTCGCCCATGACTATTAGAACTTCGTCCCCCTTTACATACTGCATTACCTTTTCAATATCCTCATACACTTTCTCTATCCGTTCATCTTCAGCTTGCTACGTCGGCATGTATACCTGAACTATCGTTCTCGGTGTTGGTCTGCTGTCGATTCTGATTAGAACAACCCGGTCACTGAACTGTTCACAGTAACACACCCTCTGCCCTACCTTCCTATTCATAACGAATCCTACACCTGTTATATCATTTTCTGCTGCTGTTGATATTACTCGATACTGATCTGACCAGAAATCCTTGTCTTCTTTCCACTTCACTTCACTGACCCCTACTATATCTAGATTGAGCCTTTGCATTTCCCTTTTCAGATTTTCTAGTTTCCCTACCATGTTCAAGCTTCTGACATTCCACGCCCCGACTCGTAGGACGTTATCCTATCATTGATTATTCAACCTTTTTCTCATGGTAACCTCCCCCTTGGCAGTCCCCTCCCGGAGATCCGAATGGGGGACTATTGCGGAATCTTTTGCCAATGGAGAGATCATCATGACACTTCTTCAAATACAGGCCACATGTCCTGTGGATACACGTTACGTGTCTTTATTGCAGTGGTTTCCATTACCTTCTCCATCCTCATGTCGTTGATCATTGCTGATTCTTCCTCCTTTAGGACAAGAGAGTGCCCTGAACCTCTATCCGCTCCTTCGCCCTCTTTGACAAGGCCGTTGGCAGAATGAGGCTGACTTCTTATGTCGGAAGTCTTAGGCAGTGGCGGATATCGAACCCGGGACCGATGACGTTTTGATTATGAATCAAAGACCCATTAATAACAAGATGGGTACATTGGCAGTTGACGACCACTGTTTGAGCGCAACTGAATTTGCAGGTTTTATTTGGGTACTGGCCGTATTGCTTTGAGTAATTTTTTTTGGTCGTGTGCTCTTGTACAGCAATATTAGAGTGCTGGTTCATCCAGACTGACGCCTTTCTTTGCAACTACTGGAACGGATGCTGCCATTGCTCAGGTACTATGTGTGGCCTCTGCACAGATATGCTTCCATTGTGAACATATCTATGGAATGACTATCGAGATACTCCAGCAGCACAAATGTGTCTTGGGGATGTCTGAGGTTAAAGAATCAAGAACTAACGAAAATGAAGTCTGCTGAGCATACATCGATTGCGAAGAATCCGATGAGTTTCTGGTATTGCCCGTACGTGTGCTGAAATGCATAGTATATTAGTTTTCTGAAATCATGTTGCTTAACGGAAAAGCTATAGTAAGACGAGGGTGCTTCGATAATTCTGGTACACTTGCACCAAAGAACGGAAAATTTTATTGTGCCTTCGTGGTTGGTAAGATTCATTATTCGAAGGATCTTATAAAGCATTTCAACAATGTACAGTTCATGGTTCATTATTGACTGCTATCTGAATTGCTCAGTGTGTCGACTGGGGTTTAAAATGAAGAAAACCGAGTTAAACAGTTTCATTTGAAGGCCTGGACTGCCACACAAATCAAAACAGAATCGCATAAAGTTACCATCTTTGGATTAATAAATTTAAGCGTGGTAGCACTAGCACCAAAGATGAAGGGTCCACCAACCATCCAGCTGGGGCACTACAGGCGAAATCAATGACAAATCAGTGAATCAGTGATACGGTAATGGAAGTCCGTCGAATAAAAGCATATGAGGTTGCTGAGGCTGTAGACGTCTCAGCTGAGGGAGTGTATGATATCTAGCACGGAGATTTAGCTACGAAGTGTGCGAGGTGGATGCTGCGACTGCTCACAGACGACAAGCGAATCCGGTACCACGTTTGAGCACAGTGTCAGTCGATATTTAATCACAATTCACCAGAATTTTTGCGCCCATCGGTGACTGTTGATGAATCCTGGATCCATAATTATACATCAGAATCAAAACGGCAATCAAAACGACGGACAGTGTCTAGTTAAAGCGAGCCGAAGAAGGCAAAATCCCTTTCGTCAGTTGATACGGGGATGGAAACTGAATTTTTCCCGCTTTGGATTCCAAACGAATGAATTGGAATAATCCTCGTTTAATGGTTGGAAAAACGCAGAACCTCAAAGACCCTATTATGCTTCATCGTTTGATTGTTTGAAACTTACTTTGACTGAGAAAACACCGAGGGTGGCTTCCAAAAAGTGCTAATTCATCGGGATAATGCACCATCCCACGCATCAGCCGTAAGAATGGAGAAAGTGCATTAACTGCGCTTTGAATAGGTTCCTGATCTACCCTATTCACCAGACGTATTCTCTAGTAACTTCTACGTGTTCCCTAACTCGAAATTTTGTCTTTCTGGGTAGAAATTTTTATCAAATGGTAAACTGATAGTTGCAGTCGACGAGTATTTGCAGAGTATGACATAACGTATTTTTCCGATGTGATGAAACAGCTGGAGGATCGATGGACCAAGCCTATATCCCTCTAGTGAAAATCTGTCGAGAAGTAAGGTGAGCTGTGTAGTAAACAGTTGTTATGGTGAGAGGTGGCTTCGAAGCCCGATTACTTAGATGACAAACGTTCAGCGTCTGAGATGATTTGTGCCCTATGAACAAAGGTAAAAATGGAAATATCGTGTGGCTAGGGCCTCCCGTCGGGTAGACCGTTCGCCTGGTGCAGGTCTTTCGATTTGACGCCACTTCGGCGACCTGCGCGTCGATGGGGATGAAATGATGATGATTAGGACAACACAATACGCAATCCCTGAGCGGAGAAAATCTCCGACCCAGCCAGGAATCGAACCCGGGCCCTTAGGATTGACAGTCTGTCACGCTGACCACTCAGCTACCGGGGCGGACACGAATAAAGGTGTGAATTACCCATTCAGGGTGATTCATACGGAGACAACAGGTAGCCTGAAGACTTATCATATTACCCTTGTGTATCATATCTCAAACCTACAGATATCCTTTATCAAATTGTGGCAGGAGAATGTTGAATTTTCCATGACAAACTGTCTAAGGGTATCGATAGACTAAACTCTAATACGCGATTTAAACGAGAAGAGAAACTATTTCCTTATAGGGACAGAATAGAAACTCGGGAATTACGTGCAAGGTTTACAGTTGCTGAACTGCACTTGTGTTTGTCACTCAGTTTTGCGGATTTGGCAGTCGTAACACTCCCAAGCTTGGAATTTGAAATTAAAATCGCACGTAAAGTGATAAGCACCTACGCTTGGAGATAAATCTTTAGTTCCATCAAACTGGTAAAAACGCAAATCTCGTTCCTGGTATTTTTAAACTCATTGAAATATATCATAGGTTCCGTCGACAAACACGAATGAAATATTGTTATCACTTGGAGGGAAATTTATGTGTGTTCAGTTAATCTAATAAAGCGGAAACGTCCACGCATTTCATTTCATAAGCTGTCAAACTCTCCGAGATTTATTAATTCAGTGCCAAATTAACAACGTGGGTGGAGACACCGCGAATAAGGCTACTGACCCGAAATGCAAGTTCCAGGATCTCGTTGCTGGGCTGGGCAATAAATTAACGATAGAATCCTAATAGTGGAAGCTACTACCAACCAGAAAGAGAACTGTTAGTATTAATTGAACTGAACATATCGTTAATAAAATATCAATTTAACTTTTCATTATTGATAAAATCGAGCACGTTGTGTGCTTAGAAATCAGTAGACGCCCTCTTGAACGAAGATACAAAGCATAAAACACTACGATTTATCTACGTGTACGTCATGAGCGCTGATGCTCCAAGTTAACGACGGTTCGACAATCCTTGAATAAATACGTCCCAGCTGTTACAGAGATTACATCCCTATTTTATCTATCACACGAAACACTCAGACACGCAATGGTTCTAATGGTTCTTAGCTCTATGGGACTTAACATCTGAGGTCATCAGAGCCCTAGAACTTAGATCTACTTAAACCTAACTAACACATGGACATCACACACATCCATGCCCGAGGCAGAAATCGAACCTGCGACCGTTTCTGTCGCTCGGTTCCGGAATGAAGCGCCTACAACCGCTTGGCTACCGCGAATGGCAACAGACACGCAATCACACATACACAATGATAATAAAAGTTACTTCTCGGTGACTGCATCTAAAAGAGGTTAAGGCTGCAACATAGTGCCACGCGGAAGGTCCCCGACAATTAAACTCGGAGCACGTCTTCTATCCATGCTTTAGCCCCCTTGTTCTCCCACTTCCGGTTTATGTGCATTTCCTAAATTTGGTAATTATTAGGAACAATTTCGTAAATATTTGGTAATGATAAATTAGGTAATTTGGAAATATTTCCTTCCTCAGTACTAAATTAGTAAATGATCTACATCTACATAGGTACTCCACAAGCAACTGTGCTGGCCGAACTGGCCGTGCGGTTGTAGGCGCTGCAGTCTGGAACCGCGAGACCGCTACTGTCGCAGGTTCGAATCCTGCCTCGGGCATGGATGCTTGTGATGTCCTTAGGTTAGTTAGGTTTAATTAGTTCTAAGTTCTAGGGGACTAATGACCTGAGAAGTTGAGTCCCATAGTGCTCAGAGCCATTTGAACCATTTGAACAAGCAACTGTACGGTGCCTGGCAGATGGTACCCTGTGCCACTACTATCTGTATTCCTTCGTATCAGCCCTAATTTCCCCTATCTTATCTTCGTGGGTCTTACGCGCCATGTATATTGGCGGCAGTAGAATCGTTCGGTAACCAGCTTAAAATGCCGGTTGTCTAGATTTTCTCATTAGTTCAAAATATTTGAATGTGTGTGAATTCCTAAGAGAACAAACTGCTGAGGTCATCGGTCCCTAGACTTATGCGTTACTTAAACTAACTTAATCTAACTTACACTAAGAACAACACACACACACACACACACACACACACACACACACACACACCCACGCCCGAGGAACGGCTCGAACCTCCAACGGGGCAGCCGCGCGAACCGTGACAAGACGCCCAAGACCGGACGTCTAACCCGCGCGGCTAAACATACTGGGTTCCATAACTTAAGTACGAGCCACTTACATATCTGTGGAGTTATTCCATATGTAGTACTTTCGTTACGAGTCTGTAATGTTTCACCGTGTCAAATACTTTCTGGAAATCTAGAAAGATGGAATCTTCCTATAGCTCATCATCCATAGTTTGCAGTATATCATATGAGGAAACGGCAAGCTGAGTTTCGCAACTGCATTGCTTTCTAAAACCATGCTGATTCGTGGAAATAAACTTCCCACTCACAAGAAAGTTTATCATATCCACCTGCGCCCCTTGTTTCACCCCCCTGTCCTCCATTCGGTTCCTCCCATCAACTCTCAAATGAATCATGTGAGTTCTGGAAGTAGTTCTTCGTGTCTCCGTATGCTTTCAATGCACGCTTTGATCGGAATTTCCACCCAACAGATATGTCATGTGCTGGCATGTATTACCGTTAGTTTTTGAAACAGCAGCTCGCCATCAGTTAATCACCGAAGTCGAGAATGTAACTGAATGCCTCCCTCAATGAAGATTGTATATCGCAATTTTATAAATTTTCAGGAAAACAAAATAGGTGTTGTTTTCCCTCGGTACTATTTATTTACAGTTTTTACCATGTACTATCAAGTAATACGGCATGTATTACAGTAAACAACTTGTATTTAGCATATTTTATAATATTTATAAAACTATCTTAATTTTTATGTAGCTTTGCCAATAAGAACATTGTATATACTGCATAAGTGCGTTGTGGAATAACGTTATACGTAAAAAAAGTACAATTTTCTCTTACAGTGGCAAAAACAGTGGACAGTATTAATAGAAAACATTATCTGAAGTACTGAAGTAATACAAAGTATTACTTTAATAAAATAAGAAACAGTTCCTTAGAGGACAAGAGACAATAACAAGGAAATAATTGAAACTTCCTGGCAGATTAAAGCTGTGTGCCGGACCGAGACTCGAACTCGGGGCCTTTGCCTTTCGCGGGCAAGTGCTCTACCAACTGAGCTACCCAAGCATGACTCACGCCCCGTCCTCACAGCTTAACTTCTGCCAGTTCCTCATCTCCTACCTTCCAAACTTTACAGAAGCTCTCCTGCGAACCTTGCAGAACTAGCACTCCTGAAAGAAAGGACATTGCGGAGACATGGCTTAGCCACAGCCGGTGGGATGTTTCTAGAATGAAATTTTCACTCTACAGCGGAGTGTGCGCTGATATGAAACTTCCTGGCATATTAAAACTGTGTACCGGACCGAGACTCGAACTCGGGACCTTTGCCTTTCGCCGGCAAGTGCTCTAACCAACTTTCTTTCAGGAGTACTAGTTCTGCAAGGTTAGCAGGAGAGCTTCTGTAAAGTTTGGAAGGTAGGAGACGAGGTACTGGCAGAAGTAAAGCTGTGAGGACGGGGCGTGAGTCGTGCTTGGGTAGCTAAGATGGTAGAGCACTAGCCCGAGAAAGGCAAAGGTCCCGAGTTCAAGTCTCTGTCCGGCACACAGTTTTAATCTGCCAGGAAGTTTCACATCAGCGCACACTCCGCTGTAGAGTGAAAATTTCAGTCAAGGAAATTATTGATTAGAGTAAGAATATATTGGATTGTTCACTCAGAAGATGAGTTTTCATCAAGTTACCTGTATTCTACATGAAGATATTTACACATATGCAGAAAGTCCTTGATTTGGTGTGGCGAGAGAGAAAGAAGCTGTTTATACAACAATGAATTTAGGATTGAGGGAGGACATCGAAAAATTTAAAAGAAGGGCACCTCAAAAAATGGTTCAAATGGGTCTGAGCACTTTGGGACTTAATATCTGAGGTCGTCAGTCCCCTAGAACTTAGAACTACTTAAACCTAACTATCCTAAGGACATCACACACATCCATACCCGAGTCAGAATTCGAACCTGCGACCGTAGCGCTCGCGCGGTTCCAGACTGCAGGGCCTAGGACCGCTCGGCCACTCCGGCCGGCTAAGGGCAGCTCGTTTTGTATTTTTGCGAAATAGCGGGGTGGGTCTAATGCTTATGATACGTGAGGTGGTATGGCATTCATTACGACAAAGGTGTTGTCCATAGCAGCAAGACCTTCTCAAGAAATTTTTATCTCCAACGATCTTCTCGAGTGCGAAAATATGTTGTTGGCATCCATATACATAGGAAGAAACGATCATTGTACTGAAACAAGAAAAATCAGAGCTCGCACGGACAGCGTCAAGTGTTAATTTTTCCCGCGCATCGGTAGAGAGCGGAACGTTGAGCCCACAGTCAGGGACTTAAATGTTGATTGCAGAGTCGTAACGTAGTTGCAGATGTAGGAAAGCTCATAACAGGTACGGGGACGTTAACTAGAGGTTGATTTTCTCCTTTTTTTTTTGTTTGGCGGAGAAATTCGTCCTTAGTGTTGAATGAGATCTTTATTAATACGCAGGTACGCTGAGACCCCATCATCTACATTCATATTCAAATACGTAACAAGTAGTTTTCTAGTTTGGATCACACTTCCTAATTCCTATAAGAACATTGACAGCGAGACAGTAACCTCGGCTCATTACCTGTATAATGAAAGGCATACTTAAACAAGCTTCAGATATTACATACTTCCTTTACAGGTAATCATTACACCCATTACTTTCCTTTTTTCCGATTAATGCGTAGGTATTTTTCCAGGGCAGAAATATATATATTCCGAACTAATAAACGTTTGCTAAATTGTTGCAAAATATCCTGTGAGAGCAAGGCAGTTGTGCAAAAGAGTTATTGTGCCGTTGTTTCGACAAACCATACAGCATTCTTTGACAGAGATTTTTTAACAAGAACTTATTTTTAACAAGAAGTGATCTGTTGATATTAACGGCCTAATAGACTAGTGATGTAAGACTTGCTCACGTCGAGAGACACCAGAGAACAGCGTCAAAACGTCACCTCCACTCATAAATTGTATCAAGTGCTGAGGGTACACGCTCGAATAACTAACGGCATACCACAACGTGTGACAAAATTGCCGCATGAACGATAGCTGGTCCAGTGTACAACGCGACTCAAAACATAGTATGAAGTAGGTTATTACAAGTTCTTAATCTCAGAATTTACACTAGTACAAATTAAAATTTTTATGAAGCTAACTAAACTCTAATTACATAGAAAGGTGCGTTATTACTTTCTGCTTTATATCGATTATGTTCTTCCGTCATCTCAGCTCCAGTAGCCCAACCGTCCAGTTACTTTATTTTGCTGCGGTCTGGTCGTTTTGTTCAATTATTCCAGTCTTTTCGTTTGCATTTTTTGAAATTCTACACGGTTTTCTATACGCTGTACCAAATGGTTGTGGACAGTTCTTGTTTTGCCCGGACCCATGGAGAATTAACTGCTGTTCAGTAGCAGCTGGAAGGAGTGTTTGCTGCAGTCGAATGACTTCAGTCTACTGCTCAAAGTTGCAACGACTTTATGGCATCAGCGCCGAAAGCTGTGACGCCTGTGTGTGATGTAGTTCGACAGCTTGGTGTTGTTCTCTTTTTCTCTTTGAGTGTTTATTGTGCCTTGACTGTCTTTATATGCCAATTATTAAGACATAATCCTGCTGCGATCCTCGTCTAGGCGGTTGGTTGGTTCGTCAGCCGTCCTCAGGTCGTGCTGCAACCCGATTGTTTAGTGTTATGCTTGTCTCACGTAAACTGTGGTTAGAGTTTCCTTCCCAGGCCGACCGTTGAAACACTTCTGAGCGCCATTTAGCAATTTTATTTTGTCGCAGGTACTGTGCCAATCCTTCAGCGGTGTATTAATATTGTCTGCTTTATATTTAGTATATTACCTTCAGCCGAACTTCACAAAAACTTAAGATTGGGCCTTCAGCAGTGTTTCATTTGAAATTCTTGTTGCTCTGTGTTTAGGCCTTCTGTGGCTTTAATATGTAAATACTTGTTGTATGGTTTCTCTTTAATTATCTTGAATTCTTGAAACGGCCATCAGCCATGTTCTGTAAATGTTTTTCTTAAGTTTGTCTATAGTATATGCAGACCAAAAAAGAATATCGTCTTCAAAGTTGAAGATGGAATGCAAAAGTGGGAAATCAAGCTGTAGAAGGTATAACACGGAAATATGGTCTTGGTACAACAAATGAAGCAGGCCAGAGACTCCCAGAATTCTGCCAAGAAAATTCATTGGTAATTACTAATACACTGTTTCAACTACCAAAACGACGCCTATATACCTGGACTTCGCCAGATGGCCAACAAAATTGATTACATACTTTGTAATCAGAGGTGGAAGAGCGAGGTTCAGTCAGCTACAACAAGATCTGGGGCTGACTGCGGATCAGATCATGAGCTCCTGATTGCATAATTTCGGCTGAACCTTCAGAATGTAGCAAAAAATATCCCAACTTGCGGATACGACCTTCACTCTATACCTTCTGACTACACTGTAGAGGTGCAAAACAGATTTAATGTATTAGAGCTGGAAGACAAAAGCTCACAAGAGATGTGGGCAGAAGTAGCTAATACTGTCAAGGAGGCCGCAGAGAAACACAGTCCCAAGAAAAGGAACAGCAAGAAGGCTAGATGGCAATCAGTTGAGGCTCTGCAAGTTGCAGAAGAACGAAGGAAAGCAAAATTCAAGGGAGTTAGATCAGCTATGTTTGAATTATATAAAGATCTTCATAAATTAGCTAGAAGGGAGAAAAATATATTCTTTAATGAACAGTGCAAGGAAGTTGAAGATGGTAGCGGAATTGGGAAGACAAGAGATCTTTATAAGAAAATTAGAGAAATTAAAGGAAAAATCCAGGCAAAAATTGGAATGATAAAACATACAAACGGGAAAGATCTGAGTCAAGCAGAGGATGTTAAGGAAAGATGGGCAGAATATGTAGAAGACCTATACAAGAAAGAAATGCATAATGACAGGGCTCCTACTGCTGATGTTAATGTTAATATAGAACTAGGGCCAGATATTTTGGAGAGCGAAATCCAGTGGGCCCTTGAAAATATGGCTGATAACCACACTAGTGAACATGATGAAATACCAGCAGAATTGTTTAAAGTCACTGGAAAGGATGCAGTGAAAGTGCTGCGCTCAATATGTCAAAACTAATGATCACGCAGCAGTGGCCAGAAGACTGGAAAATATCAGTATTCATCCCCATTCCAAAGACGTCTAAAGAATGCTCAGATTACCGAACAATCGCACCTATCTCACATGCTAGCAGTGTCATGTTGAAAATCTTACAAAATAGACTTCACCATATCTAGATCGAGAGGTACCTGAAGAACAAGCTGGATTTAGGAAAGGAAGACGAACTAGAGAACAAATTGCTAACATTCGGTGGATTATAGAAAAAGCAAAAGAATCCCAGAGAGATGTGTACCTCTGCTTTATTGACTACGCCAAAGCCTTTGACTGCGTCGATCACAACAAATTATGGAACGTACTGAAAAACATGGGTGTACCAGATCACCTCATTCATCTGACACGGAGCTTAAACTTTGACCAAGAAGCAACGGTGAGAGCTATGTATGGAACAAAGAAATGGATATAGATTGAGAAAGGGGTTCGGCAAGCCTGCATGCTATCACCGCAATTATTCAATCCATATGCAAAACATGTTATGAGGAATGTGAGGCTAGATGAAGGAGAAACAGGAATTAAAATAGCTGGAATAAATGTAAGCAACCTCAGGTCCGCGGATGATACGATCCTGTTGGCAGAAAGTGAAGAAGAATTGAGAACACTCTTGCTGAAGGGGAAAGACGAAGGGCTGAATGTGAGGATAACGAAAATTATGGAAACTACACCTACCAATTCGTGGGATATAGCAGGAGAAACCATGGAGGTAGTGGCCACTTTCAGTTATTTCGGTTCCCAGGTTTCTGCTGATGGCCACTGCAGCCATGAAATTGAGAGACCCTGTTACTCGGTAGACAGGCGATGTCAAACCTTGACAAGCTTATGAGGTCCAGAGATATAACACTAGCAACAAAGATCCGTATTGTGAGAGCTATGGTCTTTCCAGTTGTGATATATGGATGTGAGACCTGGACCATTAGAAAGGCTGAATGGCGAAGAATTGACTCCTTCGAATAGTGGTGTTGGAGGAAACTTCTTAGAAATCCATGGACTGCAAAGAGAACCAACAAATCAATACTGGAGCAAATAAAACCTGAGTCCTCCCTGGAAGGTGTAGTGTTTAAACAAAAGCTGACCTACTTTGGACACACAATGCGAAGGCATGCCTCGCTGGAAAAATACATTAATGCTGGGGATGATTGAAGGAACTAGAAGAAGAGGACGTCGGAGGAAGAGATGGATCGATGGCATCACAGAAGCAATATGTTCCAACCTGTAAGGTCTACGGGAGAAAGTGCAAGACAGGAAAAAGTGGCGTGATTTGGTTCATGGGATCACGAAGAGTCGGAACCGACTAAAGGAATAGAGAGAGAGATAGTTATTCTTGAGCTATTGCTTGGGCCTTCAGCTGACAAGATGATACAAGTTTTCTTAACATGTTTACCTGTTATACTGCGTAAAAGTTTATCTTTAAAGTCTCTCTTTTACTACACCAATTTGGTAATGGACTTTCAGCTGAAGAATTAACTTGAAAATTTTTTAATATGGCCTTTAGCCGGAATTTGTAAATGGTTGGCATTTAAAGAATTTTCTTAGCTGATTTGAAATATTATTTCGGCTCTTAGCCGAGACGATATTGCAATTTTACCTAAGTAAGGCCTTCAGCCATTACTCTAAATCTAGGTGTTTTGAAAGCAATTATTTACACTTATTCTGGAGAAATTACTTGGGTCCTCAGCCGTGAATTGATCTTCATTGTGTTCTGGTATAACTAACAATAATTGACCTTGGCCCCTTTCCACAACCTGCTCCGCTCTGTCCTGCGAAACCAGATATCAGCACTCCTGATTTGGTGGAGATTTGTTTCAGACATGCTAGTCGAAGTTTCTGAAAACAAGGTGCCCATAATTTCCAATTTAGCATTGGCAGATAATATTTATCAACGACAATTATTAATATGTACTTGTTCTGAGAGTTCGTAAAATATAAATTTGAAATGAATCTATCTCATCAGTTCCCTATATCATTTTATTTTTCCAGTTTCTTAGGCACAGCTGGTAATAATTTGCAGGACTACCTGGCTCTCGTCACCATTTTATGTATCAGAATGTTCCAAAACGTCTGATACCACTTCAGCTTCACGCACTAGAGAAAAATTATCGAAATGGAGCACAAAAAATGCGATTTGTCCCGGATTATTGAAAAGATTCTGACTGAAAAGAGGGATACGAGCGGCCTCGCTCATCCTTCCTCAGCACCTTTCAAAATTTTCCCTAAAATTGTGGGGTATGAACATATTCCCTCTTTTCTTCATATGCAACTCACGTCAGACTCCTACTAACAGTAACTGCCTCGTACCCACTTGTCCATCTATGTAAGTCGTTCATACCCATCCACTCCCAGTTACCTTTTATCACTCACTTATTCAGTCCAACTCATTGTCATTATCTCTTTGTGTCCGTGTTATGGTTTCCTGTGTCACTGTCACAGTCCACTTCGCTCTGTCACTGTTTTCTTCTTTCTGTTTCTTACTGCTAATGGCTTATTCCTCCCTTCCTATTGCTACTGTCTCTTGTCATGGCCACTATCTTTCTCATCCTCTCTGTCACTGTCATACACTACGTCTCTCATTATCACTCGCTCTCACCAACATCCACTTTCCCTTTCTTTTATTTCTCCCCCATGGCACTGTCTCTTTCATTCTTTTCCTAGCACTGTTCTGGCACAGTCAACTATTTTTCAATGCACTACGTCCCTCTCCTTCTCTCACACTGCCTTTATTTCCTTCACACTTTCAAGAACACAACCATTGTCTGTTCTCTTGCAGTCTTACTCTTTTTCCACTGTTCCTGTCTTCACTCTCGGTACAAAAAAGTGCGAATATTTTCGCATACCAAAATATTCGGAAAAAATTTTAAAGGTGCTGAGGAAGGTAGAATGAGGCAACGGGTACGCCACTTTTCGATCTGTCTCTTACGTAAACAGGAACATATTAACCTTTTTTGTGCTACGACAGGCGCACTTTTCCGCTGGTTCCCTTCTTTTTCCTTTTCCAGCAAGTAATGCAACTCGTATCTTCAACGATGAGGGAGGATTTGTGGCCAAAACCAGAGATCTTTTCATCAATTGTTCATCAGCCGGCTCATGACGAAAAAAGAAATTTAGCAAACAGACCTAGAATAACTTTTGTGCAACAGTACTGAAAGAAATACACTCCTGGAAATGGAAAAAAGAACACATTGACACCGGTGTGTCAGACCCACCATACTTGCTCCGGACACTGCGAGAGGGCTGTACAAGCAATGATCACACGCACGGCACAGCGGACACACCAGGAACCGCGGTGTTGGCCGTCGAATGGCGCTAGCTGCGCAGCATTTGTGCACCGCCGCCGTCACTGTCAGCCAGTTTGCCGTGGCATTCGGAGCTCCATCGCAGTCTTTAACACTGGTAGCATGCCGCGACAGCGTGGACGTGAACCGTATGTGCAGTTGACGGACTTTGAGCGAGGGCGTATAGTGGGCATGCGGGAGGCCGGGTGGACGTACCGCCGAATTGCTCAACACGTGGGGCGTGAGGTCTCCACAGTACATCGATGTTGTCGCCAGTGGTCGGCGGAAGGTGCACGTGCCCGTCGACCTGGGACCGGACCGCAGCGACGCACGGATGCACGCCAAGACCGTAGGATCCTACGCAGTGCCGTAGGGGACCGCACCGCCACTTCCCAGCAAATTAGGGACACTGTTGCTCCTGGGGTATCGGCGAGGACCATTCGCAACCGTCTCCATGAAGCTGAGCTACGGTCCTGCACACCGTTAGGCCGTCCTCCGCTCACGCCCTAACATCGTGCAGCCCGCCTCCAGTGGTGTCGCGACAGGCGTGAATGGAGGGACGAATGGAGACGTGTCGTCTTCAGCGATGAGAGTCGCTTCTGCCTTGGTGCCAATAATGGTCGTATGCGTGTTTGGCGCCGTGCAGGTGAACGCCGCAATCGGGACTGCATACGACCGAGGCACACAGGGCCAACACCCGGCATCATGGTGTGGGGAGCGATCTCCTACACTGGCCGTACACCACTGGTGATCGTCGAGGGGACACTGAATAGTGCACGGTACATCCAAACCGTCATCGAACCCATCGTTCTACCATTCCTAGACCGGCAAGGGAACTTGCTGTTCCAACAGGACAATGCACGTCCGCATGTATCCCGTGCCACCCAACGTGCTCTAGAAGATGTAAGTCAACTACCCTGGCCAGCAAGATCTTCGGATCTGTCCCCCATTGAGCATGTTTGGGACTGGATGAAGCGTCGTCTCACGCGGTCTGCACGTCCAGCACGAACGCTGGTCCAACTGAGGCGCCAGGTGGAAATGGCATGGCAAGCCGTTCCACAGGACTACATCCAGCACCTCTACGATCGTCTCCATGGGAGAATAGCAGCCTGCATTGCTGCGAAAGGTGGATATACACTGTACTAGTGCCGACATTGTGCATGCTCTGTTGCCTGTGTCTATGTGCCTGTGGTTCTGTCAGTGTGATCATGTGATGTATCTGACCCCAGGAATGTGTCAAAAAAGTTTCCCCTTCCTGGGACAATGAATTCACGGTGTTCTTATTTCAATTTCCAGGAGTGTATAAAGTAAGTTATTATTGACTATATAGTACACAAAAGTGGCGGCAGGATGAGTTGATATGTTCATAGAACATAAAGCACAGACTTTCGAATTCATTTGTGTTTCAAGCTGACCTACTCCTTCTTTCGTTCTTCGCAAATATCCCGCCATCATTTTAGGCCAAATCTAAAATTCGTGTTGCTCCAAATATTTTAATCTTTCAGAGGTGAGATCCTTTCGTATTGTCAGATCTGACTTCGTCAGTTTCTTCTTTGTTCTGAAGGACTTGGATTTTCTTCCATATGACACGAACTTCACTAATATTGGTGTAGGTTTTGTAGATCCTGTCATCCTGCATCGCGCTCTAACTTTCATCAACATTATTCAGTTTCATCTATAGGTCTGGCTTCTCACAGACAAGAGTCGTCAGTAGCATCATCTCGATCTCTCTCCCACTCTTTGGAATTCCGAACAGTCTAATTGCACCTCTGATGTTGTTGTAGTTCGTCAGCAAACGTCCACAATCCTCAGTTACTTTTAATGATATGTTCAGAGCATGGAACTCACTCGAATTTGCCTCCAGAGTTTTCTGTCACTGCTGCAGTGTCAGCATCTGGTTAGTAGCTAGGAGCTCATATCAGTTTTTTTAGGGCAGATTTTTAGATGCCAAAAGCGGCATAATGTGTCAGCATAAAATACGATCTACAGTTCTACAACACATTGACATCTGTGATATAGGCCTATGATAATCAGCGCGAGTAAGCTCAGTCCTCTTAGAGACGCAGCATTACCCTGATATGATAATGTGCATCTGATCGACAACTATACTAGAACGCTGGAATGACGTGAGTTTTCGAACAGCTGGAAAATACAGTGATATGCTGTCAGAGTGGAGGAAGTTCTCTAGTACAAAAATACTAGAATCTCATAGACGCCATTCTATTTTAGTGCGATTTTAATTGATTTTCTATTCAGTGGTCGCTTATGAGTGAAAAATGTTTTCCAGTCTTCCTCAGCTACTCTTGCGATCACATGCTGTAAATGATTCTTCGGTGGACTGCCATACATTAACTTATTCTAAACATTCGGGTCTGTTAGTTACTAGGGTGTCTAAGACATTGCTCTCATTAAGCGGTTTGCCTAATTGTGTTCAGGCAAGTTATTCAAATCAATAATAATCGAATACCAGTCTCCGCCAACATTTTTAAACACATGACTCTCCCATTCTATAATTGCCAAACTGAAGTCTCTCCTTAAACCAGTAGTATCACCAGGGACCTTACAACATTATCGAAGATGTCTCTGAACCTATGTCACTTGTTGTTGTGGTCTTCAGTCCAGGACTGGTTTGATGCAGCTGTCAATGCTAGTCTACGCTGTGCAAGCTTCCTCATCTCCAAGTAACTACTGCATCCTAAATCTTTCTGAATATGTTTACTGTATACATCTCTTGATTCCCCTTTACGATTTTTACTAACCACGCTTTCCCCCAATACTAAATTGGTCATCTCTTGATACCTCCTCATTAGTTATGTGATCTACCCATTCAGTCAGCATTCATCTGTAGCATCAAATTTCAAAGCTTCTATTCTCTTGTGGTCTAAATTATTTATCGTACATGTTTCACTTACATAAATGGCTACACTCCATGTAAACCCTGGAAAAGATTTCCTGACACTTCGTTCTGTACTCGAGGCTAACATATTTCTCTTCTTCTGAAACGCTTTGCTTCCCATAGCCAGTCTACATGAGTATCCTCCTTACTTCAACCATTATTAGTTATTTTGCTTCCAAAATAGCAAAGCTCATCTATTACTTTACGTGTCTCATTTCCTTATCTAATTCCCTCAGCATCATCTGACTGAAATCGACTACATTCCAGTACCCTCGTTTTGCTTTCGTTGATGTCCATCTTATATTCCCCTTTCAAGACAAGGTCCATTCGGTTCAACTGCTCTTATAGGTCCTTTGCTGTCTCTGACAGAATTATAGTGTCGTCGGCAAACGTGAAAGTTGTCATTTATTCTCAATGGGTTTTAATTCCCACTCCAAATTTGCCTTTTGTTCCCTTTACTGCTTGCACAACATACAGATTGAATTACACCGGATATAGGCTATAATGCCGCCTCACTCCCTTCTCAACCACTACTTCTCTTTCGAGCCCCTTGACTCTTATAAATGTCATCTGGTTTCTGTGCAAATTGTAGATAGCCATTAGCCCCCCGCCCCCCTCCCTCCCCGTATTTTACCCAAGGCAGCTTTAGAATTTGAAAGAGAATATTCCAGTCAACATTATCAAAAGCTCTCTCTAAGCCTACAAATGCTAGAAACGTAGGTTGGCCTTTGCGTAGCTTATCTTCTAAGTTGGGTCAGTATTGCCTCGCGTGTTCCAACATTTCTACGGAATCCAAACTTATCTTCGCCGAGATCGGGTTCTACCAATTTGTCTTTTCGTCTGTAAATAATTCGTGTTAGTATTTGGTAACCGCGATATATTAAACTGGTAGTTCGGTATTTTTCACACCTTGCAACACGTGCTTTCTTTGGGATTGTAATTATTACATTCTTCTTGTAGTGCGAGGGTATCTCGACTGTCTCACGCATCTTGCTCACCAGATGGAAGAATTTTGTCAAGGCTGGCTCACGCAAAGCTATTAGTAGCTCTAACAACACAATGTTTCCCCCGGGGGCCTTGTTTCGACTTACGCGTTACTGTGCTCTGTCAAATTCTTCACACAGTATCATACCTCCCACTTCATCTCCATCTACGTTATATTCCTTTTCCATGATATTGCCCTCAAGTATTTCTTACGATTTAAAAGCTGGTCCTAAATTTCTGTCTTACCATTAGATAATCCATCCGAAACCTTCCAATGTCTCCAGACCTTTCCCACATATACAACCTTCTTTCATGATTCTTAGACCAAGTGTTGGCTATTATTAAGTCACACTCTGTGTAAAATTCTACCAGGTGCCTTCTTTTTTCATTATTTACGCTGCTTTTTTAAACTTCATCCTCATTTATTCACATTCGGATTCTGTTAAAACCTCATTAGATGCTACGAGAGTGTTATGGAGGTTAAATTTCTAACCACCTCTGATGTCTAGCGTATCTTTGCTGAAAATATCCCAATATGACACACTTTTGGTTTTAACCAGATTTTCGAAAGACTGTACGGGCATTATTTGTTGTGTTGGAAGACGATCCAACACCGTGTTACTAAAGGAGGCCGAAATGCACGCGTTTTAGCTCACGCAGGTTGGCGTGAAGAGGGAAGAACTATACTGACGTGAGGTCTGGAACATGAAAAGGAATGTGAATTCAGAAAGCGGACGAAATTAGTTTGATACTTAACTTTAATCCATTAATGATGAACGTCGCTCTTGACAGTACATGATTCACAATATTATCTGTTCAGAATAGTAACTGAATATGGCGCCTTGCTAGGTCGTAGCAAATGACGTAGCTGAAGGCTAAACTGTCGTTTCGGCAAATGAGAGCGTATGTAGACAGTGGACCATCGCTAGCAAAGTCGGCTGTACAACTGGGGCGAGTAGTAGGGAGTCTCTAGACTAGATCTGCCGTGTGGCGGCGCTCGGTCTGCAATCACTGATAGTGGCGACACGCGGGTCCGACGTATACTAACGGACCGCGGCCGATTTAAGGGCTACCACCTAGCAAGTGTGGTGTCTGGTGGTGGCTTCACATTATTACCTTCAATAAGTGAGACTTATTTTGAGTTCTTACGATAGATTCTCCGGATTTTTACTAATACCACGTGAACAAGTGCTTTTCCTGTTCTGAAAGGTATTTTTCCTCCTCCAAGAACAACGACGACCATCTGTAAACGATTACAACAGGTCATTCGACATAACAACACCCGAGCTAGTCTTGTCTGTTATGTGCCTGGGTGGGCGAGAGAAATATTAAATGAAAGGGCAGATTCATGCCGTGTGTACAGTTAAACATTGGTAGTATTTATAGCTGTTTATTCAAACCAACACGCTTCAGATCGGTCTTAGGGCAGCACTGTGTGCGAGCAGACGCAATAGATGGCAGAATGCGCAGGTGACGTCTTTTGTCCTGTCACTGGTTCCTCATCAGATGGCTACCTACACAACCAGTGCAGCCGCTCAGGCAATCTGGAGCGTCGCTGGCTGTTCACCCCTCTGCGTTCCCATTATCCGCATGTCGTGCATTTGGGTGTGAAGTCGACACTAGGTGTCCTGATGCCGAGCAGCCATACTCTGTTCACCCCCCCCCCCAACCCCCACCCCCGACGCCAGGTGTAGACCAACACGGTGGCCTAAGACAAATAGGGCGCGCCTCTCCCTCAGTTCCATCATAGACAGCCCGCAGTCCGTCTACCGACGCTCCTAAGGGCGGTGGCAGGCTGGACACAAGCTCCCCTATGCTGTTGGGACTGGATGAATTAATAGCCGACTCATTGCCAGCCGGTCTTGTCACCCTATGTTAGTCATGGACTCTGGAGCTCAAAAGCCCGTCCTCCTCTCCAGTTCAAGTCGCAATGGAATGGCGACAAGATAGAATGTTTGGAGACCCAAAGCTTTAGTACTTAATCCCTTGAAACGACGCTTATGTCGAAGTGCTACTGGAGAGGAGGGGAGAGCGGAGGGCGGAAGATTGGTTGTTGGTTGGTTGTTTTGGGGAAGGAGACCAGACAGCGAGGTCATCGGTCTCATCGGATTAGGGACGGGGAAGGAATTCGGCCGTGCCCTTTGAAAGGAACCATCCCGGCATTTGCCTGGAGCGATTTAGGGAAATCACGGAAAACCTAAATCAGGATGGCCGGACGCGGGATTGAACCGTCGTCCTCCCGAATGAGAGTCCAGTGTCTAGCCACTGCGCCACCTCGCTCGGTGAGGGCGGAAGAGGTTGCTTGGTTGGTTGCTTGGTTGGCGGGGAACAAACAGCGAGGTAATCGGTCCCATCGTATTAGAGAAGGGTGGGGAACGAAGTCAGTCGTGCTCTTTCTAAGTAACCATCCTGGTATTTGTCTGAACCGAGTTAAGGAAATCACAGGAAACCTAAACAAGGATGGCCAGACGCTGGTTTTTAGTGTCATCCTCTCGAAAGCGACTCCTTGTCACCTCGCTCAATGGCGGAGGAGGACTAGTAGGTTTGCCATATAGCTCGCTCGACCCCTAAGTACGGGTTGTTGGGCGCAATTTAATTTCTAACATGAGAGTTTCTCACTAGCACACAAGTGCTCCCAGATACAAAATGTTACTTCACTCCTGGTCTTACTGTGTGGTGGCGCTTGCGGTTCCATGTGCCTCAGCCGCTACACGTCTCGCACATTCCATCCCTCTTTAGTGTTTTCCCGCAATGTCAACAATACAGCCCAATAGCTTAACTGATTAGCATATCGGCCGCGCTGGCCTCTAATGTCTGTCCGCGACAGGAAACAGAAGACCTTAAAAATTTACAATTTGCAAGCCGAAAACTTTTAGGAGGTGGCAACATCTTGCTGGTCATCGTGGATGTAGATACCTGAATTTTCGCTGTTGAGGAAACGTTCTATCACGAATATCACCTCAAGTCTAGGATGTTCCACCACACTTCGTTATCTAAAGAAAGAGGAAGGTGTCACTGGGTGACGTGTAAGGAGAATACGTAAAGGTGAGGCAAAATTGGATAGCTCATAGCTTGCTTGAGTGTATCCTATTCGGAATCAGCAGGGACTTCGTCATGAAGCAGAAGCATCCCTCTTGGACAGGTTCCTACAGGACTTCGTCTTGGCGGCCTGCCGTAATCTCGTCAAGAGGTCTCGTTAGTATGCTCGTTACGAGCATATTCTATTAGCAGCACCCACTGGCACCCATGAGAATTATTCTGCATCATCAACTTGCTCTATAATGATTCGTTGTTCGGGGCTTTCGGTAGTGATGAATACTGTTTCCACCGTTTGTTTTGCTATCTTGCTTCTAGGTCATAATGCCAAACTCAGTATTCGCCCATGGTGCATTGGTGGCTAATCATTTCATTTGGACTGGTCTGAAATATGTGCAGCATCTTCACTGCTGCTTCGGTTGGGTGGGCTTTTAGAACGGATGTGAGCAGGCGAGGAACACATTGGGCGGCGTTCGTTGTCAAGTTCAAAATGACGTGCGAGATGTTGAAAACTGAGTCCTGACTAATTTTTACTTTTTCCGTTGTAGCCTCGATTGTGAGACGACAGCCTTCGAGTCACTCTATGGCGTTTCCCAATTCTTTTCAGATAAATTGTCTATCACTTAGTTCTGCACCATTCAGACTTGAATGATCACACTGCACGCTTGTGTGTCATTGAACTAATTTGTCACACGCTTGTGCATTGTTATTGTACTGTTCTACCAACTCAACATAGATTGTGGCAGTATTGCTCTGCTTCAGATACTGCAATCGAACCACTGCACAATTCTCCGCTTTACCAATGGACAGAGCTATTTTGGTTTTGAAACCCATGGCGACATCGTGCGGTAATGAGAAGTGGGGACGGTCGAAGTGGCCGAGCGGTTCCTGGTGCTCCAATATGGAACCGCGCCACAGCTCCGGTCGAAGGTTCGAATCCCGCCTCGAGCATCGATGCGTGTGATGTCCTTAGATTAGTTAGGTTTCAGTAGTTCTAAGTTCAAGGGGACTGATGAGCGCAGAAAAGCAACTGGAATCACTCAATAGAGGAAAGTCCACTGGACCTGACGGGATACCAATTCGATTCTACACAGAGTACGCGAAAGAACTTGCCCCCTTCTAACAGCCGTGTACCGCAAGTCTCTAGAGGAACGGAGGGTTCCAAACGATTGGAAAAGATCGCAAATAGTCCCAGTCTTCAAGAAGGGTCGTCGAGCAGATGCGCAAAAGTATAGACCTATATCTCTTACGTCGATCTCTTGTAGAATTGTAGAACATGTTTTTTGCTCGCGTATCATGTCATTTCTGGAAACCCAGAATCTACTATGTAGGAATCAACATGGATTCCGGAAACAGCGATCGTGTGAGACCCAACTCGCCTTATTTGTTCATGAGACCCAGAAAATATTAGATACAGGCTCCCAGGTAGATGCTATTTTTCTTGACTTCCGGAAGGCGTTCGATACAGTTCCGCACTGTCGCCTGATAAACATAGTAAGAGCCTACGGAATATCACACCAGATGTGTGGCTGGATTGAACAGTTTTTAGCAAACAGAACACAGCATGTTGTTATCAATGGAGAGACGTCTACAGACGTTAAAGTAACCTCTGGCGTGCCACAGGGGAGTGTTATGGGACCATTGCTTTTCACAATATATGTAAATGACTTAGTAGATAGTGTCGGAAGTTCCATGCGGCTTTTCGCGGATGATGCTGTAGTATACAGAGAAGTTGCAGCATTAGAAAATTGTAGCGAAATGCAGGAAGATCTGCAGCGGATAGGCACTTGGTGCAGGGAGTGGCAACTGACCTTTAACATAGACAAATGTAATGTATTGCGAATACATAGAAAGAAGGATCCTTTATTGCATGATTATATGATAGCGGAACAAACACTGGTAGCAGTTACTTCTGTAAAATATCTGGGAGTATGCGTGCGGAACGATTTGAAGTGGAATGATCATATAAAATTAATTGTTGGTAAGGCGGGTACCAGGTTGAGATTCATTGGGAGAGTGCTTAGAAAATGTAGTCCATCAACAAAGGAGGTGGCTTACAAAACACTCGTTCGACCTATACTTGAGTATTGCTCATCAGTGTGGGATCCGTACCAGATCGGTCTGACGGAGGAGATAGAGAAGATCCAAAGAAGAGCGGCGCGTTTCGTCACAGGGTTATTTGGTAACCGTGATAGCGTTACGGAGATGTTTAATAAACTCAAGTGGCATACTCTGCAAGAGAGGCGCTCTGCATCGCGGTGTAGCTTGCTCGCCAGGTTTCGAAAGGGTGCGTTTCGGGATGAGGTATCGAATATATTGCTTCCCCCTACTTATACCTCCCGAGGAGATCACGAATGTAAAATTAGAGAGATTAGAGCACGCACGGAGGCTTTCAGACAGTCGTTTTTCCCGCGAACCATACGCGACTGGAACAGGAAAGGGAGGTAATGACAGTGGCACGTAAAGTGCCCTCCGCCACACACCGTTGGGTGGCTTGCGGAGTATCAATGTAGATGTAGATGTAGAAGTTTATCCCATAGTGCTCAGAGCCATTTGAACCATTTTGAGAAGCGGGGATTTCAGTACATACCAGTACTGGACGCTGGTGTCCACAAACAAACAAACAAGAAAATAATAACGTACTTTGTATTTTGAATTAAAATTCTGTAACCACCTCTTGCTCAATGGTAGTGAGTAGAAGTTCCCTTGTGTGAACTCCATGAAATTTATACTGTAGTGTTCAATTCTTCTACTGTCTATCCGGTCGCAGAACTAAGTACTTACTGTACATTCTGTCATAGACTATTTCAGTGTTTCGGAGGATTGGCGAGGAAATATCTGCTTTCTGCGATAGTTTTCTTGGACGCCGACGAAGAACTTAAGGAGAATAGTAATTTCCGCATGACGTATCATTGCCATGCAACTAGGTCAATGAAGCTTGGACGATACATAGAAAGGCCTACTACACTATATTGCAGAAGGTAAAATATACTCAGTCAGACGAATAGAAATGACACTTATTGAAAAATAATAATTCCACTAGGCGCTCAGTCCGGAACCGCGCGACTGCTACGGTCGCAGGTTCCAATCCTGCCTCGGGCATGGATGTGTGTGATGTCCTTGGGTTAGTTAGGTTTAAGTAGTTCTAAGTTCTAGGGGACTGATGACCACAGATGTTAAGTTCCATAGTGCTCAGAGCCATTAATAATTACACCGAAGTCACCGCGATTCGTGGTGGTCTCCTAGGATGCCTGCATACTCGTTTCGCTAGACAAATATTCAAACAAATCCCATTAATGAATTTTATTACAATAAGAAAATTACAATACTTAACTTTTGCAATTATACAGATGTGACGCAAGCAAACGGCGGCATACGAAATAATCAATGACATACAAAATAATCAATCTTCTTCAGTGTAGACAATCACAAATGTGCGTTACTTAAAGAGTACAAGTGAAGTGACGTAGCGTTGACGCTGCTATCTCAGTCACTAGTCTTGAAGCTGCTATTGATCTGGGGCGTCGCCAGTCGGTCGTGGCGCGTATGTCCTCTCCACGTAGGGGCCGCTGCTGTCGCGTTGTCGTCCTGGAGGGAGGTCCAGTCAGTGTGCGATTGGCTGACTTCTTCTCACAGCCTTCTATTCAGCCTTCTATTCCCTGTCGTTCCCGACTGGCGTGCCAACACATGACTTTACGCCGTAAAAATAACAGACGGCACTGCACGCTCTGCAACGCGTTCCCATACTGTTTCACAAGTTTGGTAATGAGTTACCGTGGTAGGGCGTTCCAGTCCTCATGGTTCAAATAGCTCTGAGCATTATGGGACTTAACATCTGAGGTCATCAGGACCCTAGAACTGCTTAAACCTAACTAATCCAAGGACATCACACACACCCATACCCGAGGCAGGATTCGAACCTGCGACCGTAGCGGTCTCGTGGTTCCAGACTGTATCGCCTAGAACCGCTCGGCCACCCCGGCCGGGTCCACTCCTCCAACAGCGCGCTTGACACCTACTGGACGGTCATTGGTGCATGTGGACATGCTGCTGTATGTCCCCACAACGCAACCCACACCTTATCG
Organism: Schistocerca piceifrons; assembly: GCF_021461385.2. Taxonomy (NCBI): domain Eukaryota; kingdom Metazoa; phylum Arthropoda; class Insecta; order Orthoptera; family Acrididae; genus Schistocerca; species Schistocerca piceifrons. The sequence goes on from NC_060138.1 coordinate 52,047,464, forward strand.
GTGGGATCTAACCTGGGGGAATAGCCAGACCAGTCCATTCGCCGAATATCCTCTGCTTCCAAGTGCTCTTCTACCTGCGATTTTCGATACTGTCGTTCGCTGTCATTCACAAAAATGCAGTCAGTGTCGAGTGCACCACTGAAAGAGGCATATGTGGAAGTTGTACAGTGCCATAATAACAACGACCAGTGAGTGTACCGTGATCTAAGGGTATCACAGCTCTCTACAAGATGACACCTCGCCCAAATGCTTCAAATGTCTCTGAGCACTATCGGACTTCTGAGGTCATCAGTCCGCTAGAACTTAGAACTACTTGAACCTAACTAGCCTAAGTATATCACACACATCTATGCCCGAGGCAGGATTCGAACCTGCGACCGTAGCAGTCGCACGGTTCCAGACTGTAGAGCCTAGAACCGCTCGACCATCCGGCCGGCAATCTCGCCTACCGAAACGGTAATGTTCGATAATGCTCATGGGTGCATTATACAGGGTGGTCTATTGATCGTGACCGGGCCAAATATCTCACGAAATAAGCGTCAAACGAAAGAACTACAAAGAACGAAACCTGTCTAGCTTCAATGGGGAAACCAGATGGCGCTATGGTTGGCCCGCTAAATGGCGCTGCCATAAGTCAATTATTTTAAGTAGTACCCCCTCCCCCCTTTTATTACACATTCATGTAGTACGTAAATAAATATTAATGTTTTAGCTGGACAACATTTTTCGCTTTGTGATAGATGGCGCTGTAATAGTCACAAACATATGACTCACAATTTTAGACGTATAGTTGGTATGTTTTTTGAATTTAAATACAGAACGTAGGCAATTTCGAACATTTCACTTCGGTTCTTCCAATGTGATACATGTACCTTTGTGAACTTATCATTTCTGGGAACATATGCTGTTACATCGTGATTACCTGTAAATACCACACTAATGCAATAAATGCTCAAAATGATATCTGTCAACTTCAGTTCATTTGGCAATACGTGTAACGACATACCCCTCAACATTTTAACACGCGTAATGTTTCACGAAGCAAATACCGTCCTCACTGGCGGAATGTTACGTGATTCCACGTACTTATACGTTTGTGACTATTACAGCGCCATCTACCACAAAGCGAAAAAAGTGGTTCCACTAAAACTTTCATATTTCTTTACGTACTACACGAATATGTAATAAAAATGGAGGTTTCTGTTTAAAAAAACGCAGTTGATGTCCGTTTGACCTATGGCAGCGCCATCTAGCGTGCCACCTTAGCGCCATCTGGTTTCCCCGTTCAAGCTAGACGAGATTCTTTCTTTGTAGTTTTTAGTTTGATGCTTATGTCGTGAGATATTTGGCCCGGTCACTATCAATGGACCACCCTGTATGTTCTCATTTCTTGCCATATGAGGGTGCATCCGGTATTGTAGAATATGAATGTTCTGGTAGTCCAGGTGTACTGTGCGACCGCATCGAACTGCGCAGTTAGAGGAGATCATGGAACGAGAAGATACTAAGCGGATAGAGAGGCCTACCCGTCTCACAAGTTGTCAACCAAGTTCGGGGATGAATGGAACGCACTACCAAACAAACACCTTATCAACCTTTCCCCACCATGATGCGAAGCGCGCTGCAGACCGTGCATTAACGTCGCTGATGACCACACACTATCCAAAGGAACATCATATATCGCGATGACGTCCACGTAATTACTGTCTTTCAGTAAAAGTGTTATTCGAGGTCTCGTTGAGTGGTTCTTTCAGTTATCTTCTGTACTATATCGTAGAAGTCTTTTCTTTGTAGGGCCCAAGTTTTGTCGAGCTCTGTTTCTTGACTGTGCTATTGCAAGCCGATATTTCTTTGATCCTTAATTGTTGTACACCAGTATACATTGAAAATTCCTGTCGGTCGCATAGGATATCTTTCTGTACCATTCGGGCACTGATCGTAGTCAAATTGACTGTTTAAATACCTGTGTGCTCCGTAAGTGTAACTGTCTCTTCCCATATTTGCTCTACGGAATGAGGTCAGCTTAACTACAAATGCGAACGCCTAGCCCATTCCCTCTCAAAGTTATCTGACATAAAAGCGTCAGTTTGAACTACGAGGTGACATTCAGTGACTTATCCTAAAATTGAACTGTTGTTAGTTAGCCAAGTACCATAGGTACAGACACCAAATCTATATATACATCTACATTTACACTCCACAAACCACTGTAAAATACATGACAGATTGCACTTCTCATTGTACCAATTATTTGGGATTCTTCTCGTTCCAATCACGCATGGAACGCAGGAAGATGATTAATATGCTATGTGAAAAGCCAGGGTCACAGCACGCTTTCATGTAGCACTCCGAAAGTTACTTCTACCTCAGTCTATGGGTCTCCATAGAAAATCACATGCTGTGGCATCCCTTTCAAATAATCCTCACTCATGTCACATATCGTATGATACCACATACAATTTAATTTCGGTGGTAAGCTTAGATGTGACAGTGACTCAAATCATTTTCGGAAATCAAGAAATATCGCATACACACTACTGTCCATTAAAATTGCTACACCACGAAAATGACGTGCTACATACGCGAAAGTTTACCGACAAAAAGAAGATGCTGTGATATGCAAATGATCGGCTTTTCAGAGTATCCACACAAGTTTGGCGCAGGTGGTGACAGCTACAACGTGTTGACATGAGGAAATTTTCCAACCGATTTCTCATAAACAGCAGATGATCGACAATGCCTGTTGAAACGTTGTTTTGATGCTTCGTATAAGGAGCCGAAATGCGTTCCATCACGTTTCCGACTTTGATAAAGTTCGGATTGTAGCCTATCGCGATTGCGGCTTATCGTATCGCGACATTGCTGCTCGCGTTGGTCGAGATCCAATGACTTTTAGCAGAATATGGAATCGGGCGGTTCAGGAGTGTAATACGGAACGTCGTGCTGGATCCCAACGGCCTCGTATCACTAGGAGTCGAGATGACAGGCATCTTATCAACAAGGCTGTAACGGATCGTGCAGCCACGTCTCGATCCCTGAGTCAACAGATGGGGATGTTTGCAAGACAACTATCATCTGCACTAACATTTCGACGAGGTTTGCAGCAGCATGGACTAGCAGCTCTGAGACCATGGGTGCAGTTACCCTTGACGCTGCTGCATCACAGAAAGGAGCGCCTGCGATGGTGTACTCACGACGGACCTGGGTGCACGAATGGCCAAACGTTATTTTCTAGGAGGAATCCAGGTTCTGTTTACAACATCATGATGGTCGCATCGGTGTTTGGCAACATTGCGGTGAACGCACATTGGAAGCGCGTATTCGTCATCGCCATACTGGCGAATCACCCGTCGTGATGGTATGGGGTGCCAGTGGTTACACGTCTCGGTCTTGTTCGCATTGACAGCTCTTTGAACAGTGGACGTTACATTTCAGATGTACCCTTCATTCGATCTGAGCGAAACCCTACATTTCAGCCGGATAATGCACGACCGCATGCTGCAGGTCCTGTACGGACTTTTCTGGATAGAGAAAATGTTCGACTGCTGCCCTGGGAAGCACATTCTCCAGATCTCTCACCAATTGAAAACGTCTGATTAATGGTGGCGGAGCAAGTGGCTCGTCACAATACGCCAGTCACTGCTGTTGATGAACTGTGGTAACGTGTTGAAGCTGCATGGGCAGCTGTACCTGTACACGCCATCAAAGCTCTGTCTGACTCAATGCCTAGGCGTATCAGGGCCGTTATTACGGCCAGAGGTGGTTGTTGGGGATACTGATTTCTCACGATCTTTGCACCCAAATTGCATGAAAATGTAATCACATGTCACTTGTAGTATAATTTATTTGTCCAATGAATACGCGTTTATCATCTGTATTTCTTCCTGGTGTAGAAATTTTAATGGCATTTCAGTGCTTTCTGGAGAATAGATGTAGATGTAGTTGTGGCACCTGTCCAATTGGTACTTAATTAGTCGATAAAGTGACTGGAATCTCTAGTTCTACCTCGCGATTATATGTTACATTACTGTACGAAAGAACTGACTAGGCTTTTGCATCTTTAGTTGCGATGAGTGCACTCCGTCGAGGAAACCGGGGTTTCTCTGAGTTTATCAACACAAGGATTCATTCTGAGCGAAATCTAACTAATGGTTAAAATTCTTGCAGTTTCTATAGTGCGAGCATGATGGCCATATTGCTGGCTAGTGCTGATTACGGTGTAATGCATGTTAAGCAATTTCCGCCACGTGTTACAGCAGGGGCTTCCAATGCAGCGTGATGGAATGTTCTTTGTTTTAACACTTTTTCTCTCGCACACATAGGATGCATAGGTTTATTTTGTCATTCCGCTCCTAGATTTCAGCGTGACGAATGGGCTACTCATTAACGCTCATTTATGCAAACTATCGCGTGTTGACGTAGCTGCCATTACAACTAAAACCAGTCCCCGAGCTCCACTGATTAAGAGACATGAACGAAGAGCAAACAGTGCATCCATTACTTCTGGAATGTGTTTTACAACTCTGCTCGTAGTCAACCGCTTTAATTCACGAACACCTGCCGTATGAGCTAACAAACACAAACATGCTGCTGAATGTAAATCGGAACTGGTCTCCACAATTGCCGATCTTCTACTGTTCTCTGATTGTGTTACAAGAATAATTACCAAATAGGACACATTCTGAATGCGAAATGTTGCCGTTCGTATTTTCGGAATAGACACGTGTTACCCGGAAACAGTCGTTTGCTAGTACGAACCTCTTTTAAATTCAGCATGACAAGGTAAACGCCATTATGACGATGACACGAGTACCTCCTTAATTTGTTGCTATTGTACCTGCAAAAGCGAATTCGACGTTTCCCGCAGTTGCTGGTTTTCTTGTTGGTTGGATCTGGAGTTGTAAAGACTATTTGAAGCAGCTCTCCATATTGGTCTATCCTGTACACACCGCTTTATCTCTACATAACTGATGTAACCTACACTGATCGACCAAAACATTATGACCCCCTACTACATAGCCGGTATATACACCTTTGCCACGAAAAACAGCGGCGAAGCGTCGTGTCATGGAAGCAAAGAAGGCATGGCAGGTTGCTGGAGGGAACTGACACCAAATCTGCACACAAAAGTCACCTAATTCAAGTAAATTCCTGGGAGGGAGGCGATGGGCTCTGACGCCACCTTTCAATCACATCCCAGATGTGTTCGATCGGTGTCAGATCTGGCGTGTTGGGGGACCAGCACATCACTTGGAACACTGTCTTCCTGGAACCACTATAACACACTCCTAGTCTTGTGACAATGATGCATTATCTTGCTAAATATACCCCACTCTAACAGATACCTGGCCTTGTGACACGGAGCTTCATTTTGCTAAAAATGCCACTGTCGTCGGGAAACATGTTCGTCATGAAGGGGTGTACGTGGTCTGCAACAGGTGTACGATACACCTTGGCTGTGATGGTGTATTGCACGAGGTCCACTGAATCCATGGATGCCCTCGTGAATGTCCTCCAGACTAAAATGGAGCTTCCGCCAGCTTTTCTCCGTGACACAGCACAAACATCAGGGAGCTGCTCTACAGGAAGACGAATTCGCGCCCTCCCATCGGCATGATGAAGAAGGCATCGGAATATCACAGGCCATGCAACTCTTTGCCATTGCACAAACGTCCAGTACCGATCGTCAACGGCCCACGTCCGTCGTAGCTCTCGATGCCGTGGTATTAACATTGGCCCATACATTGGTCGTCACCTGCGAACGTCCATCTCTTTGAGTGATCGGTGCACTGTATGTTCAGGTACACTTGTACTCTGCGCAGCGTTAGAGTCAGATGTTAGATCCTCCGCAGTTCGCCGCATGTCCTGTTTTACCAGTCCACACAACCTTCAGGACGCCTGGACGTGGTTTTACCACGTGTTGAAGACGCTCATCACAGCACTCTTCGAACCTTCGACAAGCCGTGCAGTTTCCGAAATGCTCGTGCCGAGCCTTCGGCCCATCACAATCTGCCCTCTGTCAGACAGATTGACCGCGCGCCTTCCGCATTCTGATGCTACATCCAACTGGCGTGTGTCTGACTAGCAGTCATTTCTCTCCAGGTGATGGTGCAGTTGCCTGGACGGGTTTATATCGATAGTAGGTGGGTGGTCATAATGTTCTCTCTGATATACTGACTTCTGTTTGTAGCTAGTAAGTAATCAATACCTTCGCTACACTATACAGTTTATACCCACACCTCTGTACTTCCAAATGCATCCTAACAAGCGATCCATTCTTTTATTGAAATCATGTCATAAATTTCTTTTTTCACTAATTTGATCAGTACCTCTACATAAGCTACTCGATCTACCCATCCAACCTTCACCAATCTTGTCTAACACCACACTTACGAGGCTTCGTTTCTCTGCTTGTCTAAACTGATTATCGTTCTCTCTTCACATAGTTATAGGTAATACCGCAGACAAACACTTTTTCTAAGGCGTAAGTATATATTAGATAAATTTCGATAACATTCCATTACTCTAGTTTTACTTTTCTGGTGTTGTCCACTGATTTTTCAAGCTTTTTGCTGTTTGTGACAGACTCACAATGTCATCAACAAAACAAAGATTTTTCCTCTTCTCTGTGAACTCTTATTCTCCCTCCAAATTTCTGCTTGATTAGTTTCAATGCTTACTCAGTGTACTGATAAAATAATATCGGGGATGGTACCACTCCATAAATATGGTTAAAAATTGAAAGCAGCTCTACATCTTGGAATAGACTACGACAGGAGTCTGTGATTTCGATAGGATGTAATCTTTCTATGAGACACCCATTCCACTTTCCAACGTGTTCTGTTGCCTTTGCTCATTATGACGTCCTCTATTAGCACGTGTTTCCTATTGTCTTCACGCATATCCTGTCCCTTCTGCTGTTCAGTGTTTCGATAAAATTCTGTCCACGCCAGTTATATGGAGAAACTCATCATTTAATATCTTGTAAGTTCACTTAATTTTCAGAATTTTTCTCTGACGCCGTGTCTCGACCGCTTTGAATTTCCTTTTCTTCCGGTTTAGTTACAGTCTAGCTTCTTCACTTCCACTGAGGATAATAATGACTTAAGTGGATCTTACCGTTGATATCTTTTCAACCTGGGTAATTACCGCAGATGTCTTTCCATTTAATCCATCATTGATGCTGGAAACGGTCATGGTTGGAGTGGATACAGCGCTATAACCAGTTTCTAATACTGCCTGAGGGATAGCAGCAGTAGTGTTGCCGATGTCCGCTGTAATCCTTCCAGCGGGTGACGATTGTCTAAGTACACCTGACCTATCAGTGTGTCCCACAGGTGAAAACCACAGGGAGGGTGATCAGACGATCGAGGTGGGCAGGTGATCTGACTGGATCTCCTGACTATACTCTCCTCACGGAGTACCTCATGCGCTCTTGACCAGGTAGTCAAGGCACTGTGAGCTGTTACTACATCTTACTGAAAATAACCATACTGTAGTATCTCTTCTGTGAGTTGATCCACATATTAAGGAATTTCTGGACATGCTGATTAGAGTTAATAGTTTGCTAAAAAGTCGTGTTACGCTGGGAACACCAGACATGGCGCAGCAAACACCTTTCTCGAGATAATGCAACAGCTCTTTAAAGTACTGATGGGGAATTTCTGATACATAACGGTGAATGTTCTGTAAGATCTCATATCTTGACGACTAAACCTGACCTCGCCTGAAGAACTCAAAAACTGATGGCCCATAACTCTTGATACCAAATCACTCAGATATCACCACTACACGTAAATTTATGTGGACACTTTAATTCATGCACTACAGTAAACATATAAGGATACATACACCAGAGTTTTTTGATCATGTTTCGAAACGATTTAATTCCACCATCATTCATCCTCATTACGGTCGGAGGAGGGCTATGGCAAACCACCTCCGCTAGGACCTTGCCTAGTACGAAGGTGCGGGTCTCCCGCATCGTCCCCTACGCTCCTCGGAGTATGGGACCTCATCATCATCATCATCCAGAAAAATAACGGTGAGGTTTCGTCAGGCATTGTTCCAGGATTTCTTTCAATTGAGCAACGTTTACTAATGTTCGAACACTTTTCGTGTAGTTACGTTTTCTGTTTACTACAGAGACCTTTATCGCCATTTGACATCAAGTTTTCCAGTGGAAACTTTGCTGGATGCTTTGCCGAAACAACTTGGGCCTTAAATTCGGTGCAAACAGTTCCACAGTACTTTCCACTAATTATGCTTCGCACTAGACAATGAACATTCGCTTTTTTTTATTTTCGAGCACCATTTTTGCTACATTCAACAAATCACTAAACATGTCTGCTTTCCCATTCACGAAAGCGTAATGGCACAGCGAGATACTCAGGACAGAGCGCGCAGGGGTTGTCCATGAGCAGGAATATGGCATCAACAGACTGGTGCATCGAAATCACTATATCTAACATTTCCCACGATGAGCAGTTCCAGGTTCCTTAACAATGCCCAGTTCCATGTTAAGCCCATGAATATTCTCCAGGCCAGTGTAATTTTGCCCGGCCTGCCCGTACGGGTAGAAGACTAGTCGAGAATGAAGCCGTTTCTAATCCGAGCTATTCCCTCTCCGTCTTCCAGTTCTATTGTCCACTCTTGAATCTTCTCGGTTCTTCAGTATGTTATACAGTAGAGACTGAACGGAGACTGACGCTTAATACCCCAGTCATTACTAAACCCTTGCAATTTATTTACTCATGTATGTACCGACGAATCATTGGACACTTGTTCACTGGAAAACGTTCGTATAAATGCAGTAACCGTTCTCCACCATAAAATGATTCACAACGTTCGAAATTCTTACATAAAGAGGATTATGTTAGAGAAAAAAAAGTTAATCTTCTCATACATACATAGTGGCTCAGGAACCGGTATGGATGTCATTTTGCGCATCCCGTAATGCTGCACTTCACTTTCAAACTACGCGCGAGATTTTCGTATTCTTTTGCTTGATACATGAAAGCTGTTAATCTTACAGACAAACAGAAGAAGACCTTTCTGTAGAGTTTAATATATGTGAATTTTATACTGGAATACGTTTCCGGTGGAGGCTGTAATTTTCGAGTTATTCAAGAAAAACGTACAAAAGCAAGATTGAAACGCAGCCTCGCTCGCACACTGAGCCCCAACCAATCAAGATTTAGTATGTTGTTCATGGCATTCCCCCACTACCAGTGTACAAAAGTCTCCACTAATTATTTACCACATTCGACCTTTTCTGATCTTCATCGACTGTCCATATTATGCCACCTATTGAGCGTTTCACGAATACTTACAAAATGTGAAACTGACGTTTTGTAAAGTATACGTAAAAATTTTATGAGTTCTAAGAGCATAATATAAACAATTACATCGCAGTACTCGTCAGGACTTAGGACTACGAAACTACTACACTTTTATGCGTTTAGATTCACTTATCAACGTAATTAGTTTTAGCGAACGTTTACAATAGTTATTTTCTTTCATTTCTCTCACAGGCACGTTCAAGTAAATAATGTAAACGAAATAGCCGACTACACTGGTGGTCTAATAGCAAATTCAGTAGAGACCAAAAATGGTCTAATACTGGAATAGTTCATGTAGTCGGAATTTTTGTATGGGTATGGTGGTAGGAGGTAGTGCCAGGAACAACATAATGGAAATCCTGAGAGATACGTGTCATGGTATGGGTGCATCTCATGGTGGCTTTTGTAGGTTTTTCTTGAATAAGTCGAAAACCATAACCTCCAGTGAATATTTATCAAAATACTAAAGTTGACTATATTAAATTTCCCACAAAAAGATTCTACTCATTCTTCTGGAGGAGTAGCGGGGTGTGGGTGCATTACATGGTGACTTTCGAGGGTTTTCTTCAATAAGTCGAAAACCATAACCGCCACAGAATATTTATCAATATACGAAAGTTGACTATATTAAATTTCCTACAAAAAGATTCTACTCGTTTTGTCTGGAGGACCAATAGTTTGGAGGAAGCAACAAAGACAATATGAAAATGTAGCTTGTAGTTTTTAACAGCCTCATATAATATTGTTTCTGCAGAAAACGACATCGGCACAGGCAACTGAATCACCCTCTATATGCAGCAGAGAGCATGAGCATATGTCACAGATCTCCCAGACCATCGGTTTCAAAGAAATTGGGCACAGAAACACCAGGCCTCACAAGTACCAGCAGCGTAGTGTCAATAACTCATAGCTACAATTGTAGCAGAATACAGGCAAAAACTCGTTTTCCCAGCACTGTGGCTTATAAGCTGCCCTACACAACAGTCATACTGTGCGATATTAAGGGTAGCCTACATGTCAATTGGAAGAAACGATTCCCTGGGCCTCAACACGGAGGATGCGTACATGATAGGTGTATTCTGTTGGAGAACTTGCAGCCAACTTTATTGACCTGCTTTGTATGGCAGCTTCCATGTCAGGGGCAAATAAATCATTTTTATGCAGCCTGCCTTGAATGACACATTTGCTGCGGGAGTAGTATCGGCTTGCTTCATCGTTGAAATCTACGATGAAATACGATGAAGCAAGCCGATACTACATCGTTGAAATCTACGATGAAATACGGGATGCGCAAAATGACATCCATACCGGTTCCTGAGCCACTATGTATGTAAGAGAAGATTAACTTTTTTTTCTCTAACATAATCCTCTTTATGTAAAATTTTCGAACGTTGTGCACCATTTTATGATGGAGAACGGTTACTGCATTTATACGAACGTTTTCCAGTGAACAAGTGTCCAATGATTCGTCGGTACATACATGAGTAAATAAATTGCAAGGGTTTAGTAATGACTGGGGTATTAAGCGTCAGTCTCCACTCAGTCTCTACTGTATAACATACTGAAGAACCGAGAAGATTCGAGAGTGGACAATAGAACTGGAAGACGGAGAGGGAATAGCTCGGATTAGAAACGGCTTCATTCTCGACTAGTTTTCTACTCGTACGGGCAGGCCGGGCAAAATTACACTGGCCTGGAGAATATTCATGGGCTTAACATGGAACTGGGCATTGTTAAGGAACCTGGAACTGCTCATCGTGGGAAATGTTAGATATAGTGATTTCGATGCACCAGTCTGTTGATGCCATATGCCTGCTCATGGACATCCCCTGCGCGCTCTGTCCTGAGTATCTCGCTGTGCCATTACGCTTTCGTGAATGGGAAAGCAGACATGTTTAGTGATTTGTTGAATGTAGCAAAAATGGTGCTCGAAAATAAAAAAAGCGAATGTTCATTGTCTAGTGCGAAGCATAATTAGTGGAAAGTACTGTGGAACTGTTTGCACCGAATTTAAGGCCCAAGTTGTTTCGGCAAAGCATCCAGCAAAGTTTCCACTGGAAAACTTGATGTCAAATGGCGATAAAGGTCTCTGTAGTAAACAGAAAACGTAACTACACGAAAAGTGTTCGAACATTAGTAAACGTTGCTCAATTGAAAGAAACCCTGGAACAATGCCTGACGAAACCTCACCGTTATTTTTCTGGATGATGATGATGATGATGATGATGAGGCCCCATATTCCGAGGAGCGTAGGGGACGATGCGGGAGACCCGCGCCTTCGTACTAGGCAAGGTCCTAGCGGAGGTGGTTTGCCATTGCCCTCCTCCGACCTTATTGAGGATGAATGATGGTGGAATTAAATCGTTTCGAAACAAGATCAAAAAACTCTGGTGTATGTATCCTTATATGTTTACTGTAGTGCATGAGTTAAAGTGTCCACAAAATTTACGTGTAGTGGTGATGTCTGAGTGATTTGGTATCAAGAGTTATGGGCCATCAGTTTTTGAGATCTTCAGGCGAGGTCAGGTTTAGTCGTCAAGATATGAGATCTTACAGAACATTCACCGTTATGTATCAGAAATTCCCCATCAGTACTTTAAAGAGCTGTTGCATTATCTCGAGAAAGGTGTTTGCTGCGCTATGTCTGGTGTTCCCAGCGTAACACGACTTTTTAGCAAACTATTAACTCTAATCAGCATGTCCAGAAATTCCTTAATATGTGGATCAACTCACAGAAGAGATACTACAGTATGGTTATTTTCAGTAAGATGTAGTAACAGCTCACAGTGCCTTGACTACCTGGTCAAGAGCGCATGAGGTACTCCGTGAGGAGAGTATAGTCAGGAGATCCAGTCAGATCACCTGCCCACCGCGATCGTCTGATCACCCTCCCTGTGGTTTTCACCTGTGGGACACACTGGTAGGTCAGGTGTACTTAGACAATCGTCACCCGCTGGAAGGATTACAGCGGACATTGGAAACACTACTGCTGCTATCCCTCAGGCAGTATTAGAAACTGGTTATAGCGCTGTATCCACTCCAACCATGACCGTTTCCAGCATCAATGATGGATTAAATGGAAAGACATCTGCGGTAATTACCCAGGTTGAAAAGATATCAACGGTAAGATCCACTTAAGTCATTATTATCCTCAGTGAAAGTGAAGAAGCTAGACTGTAACTAAACCGGAAGAAAAGGAAATTCAAAGCGGTCGAGACACGGCGTCAGAGAAAAATTCTGAAAATTAAGTGAACTTACAAGATATTAAATGATGAGTTTCTCCGTATAACTGGCGTGGGCAGAATTTTATCGAAACACTGAACAGCAGAAGGGACAGGATATGCGTGAAGACAATAGGAAACACGTGCTAATAGAGGACGTAATAATGAGCAAAGGCCACAGAACACGTTGGAAAGTGGAATGGGTGTCTCATAGAAAGATTACATCCTATCGAAACCACAGACTCCTGTCGCAGTCTATTCCAAGATGTAGAGCTGCTTTCAATTTTTAACCATATTTATGGAGTGGTACCATCCCCGATATTATTTTATCAGTACACTGAGTAAGCATTGAAACTAATCAAGCAGAAATTTGGAGGGAGAATAAGAGTTCACAGAGAAGAGGAAAAATCTTTGTTTTGTTGATGACATTGTGAGTCTGTCACAAACAGCAAAAAGCTTGAAAAATCAGTGGACAACACCAGAAAAGTAAAACTAGAGTAATGGAATGTTATCGAATTTTATCTAATATATACTTATGCCTTAGAAAAAATGTGTTTTTCTGCGGTATTACCTATAACTATGTGAAGAGAGAACGATAATCAGTTTAACAAGTAGAGAAACGAAGCCTCGTAAATGTGGTGTTAGACAAGATTGGTGAAGGTTGGATGGGTAGATGGAGTAGCTAATGTAGAGGTACTGATCAAATTAGTGAAAAAAGAAATTTATGACATGATGTCAATAAAAGAATGGATCGCTTGTTAGGATGCATTTGGAAGTACAGAGGTGAGGGTATAAACTGTACAGTGTAGCGAAGGTATTGATTACTTAGTAGCTACAAACACAAGTCAGTATATCAGAGAGAACATTATGACCACCCACCTACTATCGATATAAACCCGTCCAGGCAACTGCACCATCACCTGTAGAGGAATGACTGCTAGTCAGACACACGCCAGCTGGATGTAGCATCAGCGAGCCTGCTCTCCGTGTATAGAATGCGGAAGGCGCGCGGTCTATCTGTCTGACAGAGGGCAGATTGTGATGGGCCGAAGGCTCGGCACGAGCATTTCGGAAACTGCACGGCCTGTCGAAGGTTTGAGGAGTGCTGTGATGAGCGTCTTCAACACGTGGTAAAACCACGTCCAGACGTCCTGAAGGCTGTGTGGACTGGTAAAACAGGACATGCGGCGAACTGCGGAGGAACTTACATCTGACCCTAACGCTCCGCAGAGTACAAGTGTACCTGAACATACAGTGCACCGATCACTCAAAAAGATGGACCTTCGCAGGTGACGACCAATGTATTGGCCAATGTTAATACCACGGCATCGGGAGCTACGACTGAAGTGGGCCGTTGACGACCAGCACTGGACGTTTGTGCAATGGCAAAGAGTTGCATGGCCTGTGATATTCCGATGCCTTCTTCATCATGCCGATGGGAGGGCGCGAATTCGTCTTCCAGTAGAGCAGCTCCCTGATATTTGTGCTGTGTCACCGAGAAAAGCTGGCGGGAGCTCCATTTTAGTCTGGAGGACATTCACGAGGGCATGCATGGATTCAGTGGACCTCGTGCAATACACCATCACAGCCAAGGTGTATCGTACACCTGTTGCAGACCACATACACCACTTCATGACGAACATGTTTCCCGACGACAGTGGCAGTTTTAGCAAAATGAAGCTGCGTGTCACAAGGCCAGGTATCTGTTAGAGTGGGGTATATTTAGCAAGATAATGCATCATTGTCACAAGACTAGGAGTGTGTTATAGTGGTTCCAGGAAGACAGTGTTCCAAGTGATGTGCTGGTCCCCCAACACGCCAGATCTGACACCGATCGAACACATCTGGGATGTGATTGAAAGGTGGCGTCAGAGCCCATCGCCTCCCTCCCAGGAATTTTCTTGAATTAGGTGACTTTTGTGTGCAGATTTGGTGTCAGTTCCCTCCAGCAACCTGCCATGCCTTCTTTGCTTCCATGACACGACGCTTCGCCGCTGTTTTTCGTGGCAAAGGTGTATATACCGGCTATGTGGTAGGTGGTCATAATGTTTAGGTCGATCAGTGTAGTTTACATCAGTTATGTAGAGATAAAGCGGTGTGTACAGGATAGACCAATATGGAGATCTGCTTCAAATAGTGTTTACAACTCCAGATCCAACCAACAAGAAAACCAGCAACTGCGGAAAACGTCGAATTCGCTTTTGCAGATACAATTGCAACAAATTAATGAGGTTCTCGTTAAAGTTCGTGTCATCGTCTTAATGGCGTTTACCTTGTCATGCTGAATTTAAAAGAGGTTCGTACTAGCAAACGACGGTTTCCGGGAAACACGTGTCTACTCCGAAATTACGAACGGCAACATTTCGCATTCAGAATGTGTCCTATTTGGTAATTATTTTTGTAACACAATCAGAGAACAGTAGAAGATCGGCAATTGTGGAGACCAGTTCCGATTTACATTCAGCAGCATGTTTGTGTTTGTTAGCTCATACGGCAGGTGTTCGTGAATTAAAGCGGTTGACTACGAGCAGAGTTGTAAAACACACTCCAGAAGTAATGGATGCACTGTTTGCTCTTCGTTCATGTCTCTTAATCAGTGGAGCTCGGGGACTGGTTTTAGTTGTAATGGCAGCTACGTCAACACGCGATAGTTTGCATAAATGAGCGTTAATGAGTAGCCCATTCGTCACGCTGAAATCTAGGAGCTGAATGACGAAATAAACCAATGCATCCTATGTGTACGAGAGCAAAGTGTTAAAACAAAGAACATTCCATCACGCCGCATTGGAAGCCCCTGCTGTAACACGTGGCGGAAATTGCTTAACATGCATTACACCGTAATCAGCACTAGCCAGCAATATGGCCATCATGCTCGCACTATAGAAACTGCAAGAATTTTAACCATTAGTTAGATTTCGCTCAGAATGAATCCTTGTGTTGATAAACTCAGAGAAACCCCGGTTTCCTCGACGGAGTGCACTCATCGCAACTAAAGATGCAAAAGCCTAGTCAGTTCTTTCGTACAGTAATGTAACATATAATCGCGAGGTAGAACTAGAGATTCCAGTCACTTTATCGACTAATTAAGTACCAATTGGACAGGTGCCACAACTACATCTACATCTATTCTCCAGAAAGCACTGAAATGCCATTAAAATTTCTACACCAGGAAGAAATACAGATGATAAACGCGTATTCATTGGACAAATAAATTATACTACAAGTGACATGTGATTACATTTTCATGCAATTTGGGTGTAAAGATCGTGAGAAATCAGTATCCCCAACAACCACCTCTGGCCGTAATAACGGCCCTGATACGCCTAGGCATTGAGTCAGACAGAGCTTTGATGGCGTGTACAGGTACAGCTGCCCATGCAGCTTCAACACGTTACCACAGTTCATCAACAGCAGTGACTGGCGTATTGTGACGAGCCACTTGCTCCGCCACCATTAATCAGACGTTTTCAATTGGTGAGAGATCTGGAGAATGTGCTTCCCAGGGCAGCAGTCGAACATTTTCTCTATCCAGAAAGGTCCGTACAGGACCTGCAACATGCGGTCGTGCATTATCAGGCTGAAATGTAGGGTTTCGCTCAGATCGAATGAAGGGTACATCTGAAATGTAACGTCCACTGTTCAAAGAGCTGTCAATGCGAACAAGACCGAGACGTGTAACCACTGGCACCCCATACCATCACGACGGGTGATTCGCCAGTATGGCGATGACGAATACGCGCTTCCAATGTGCGTTCACCGCAATGTTGCCAAACACCGATGCGACCATCATGATGTTGTAAACAGAACCTGGATTCATCCTAGAAAATAACGTTTGGCCATTCGTGCACCCAGGTCCGTCGTTGAATACACCATCGCAGGCGCTCCTTTCTGTGATGCAGCATCGTCAAGGGTACTGCAGCCATGGTCTCCGAGCTGATAGTCCGTGCTGCTGCAAACCTCGTCGAAATGTTAGTGCAGATGATTGTTGTCTTGCAAACATCCCCATCTGTTGACTCAGGGATCGAGACGTGGCTGCATGATCCGTTACAGCCATGTTGATAAGATGCCTGTCATCTCGACTCCTAGTGATACGAGGCCGTTGGGATCCAGCACGACACTCCGCATTACCCTCCTGAACCGCCCGATTCCATACTCTGCTAAAAGTCATTGGATCTCGAGCAACGCGAGCAGCAATGTCGCGATATGATAAGCCGCAATCGCTATAGGCTACAATCCGACCTTTATCAAAGTCGGAAACGTGATGGTACGCATTTCGGTTCCTTATACGAAGCATCAAAACAACGTTTCACCAGGCAATGTCGGTCATCTGCTGTTTGTTTATGTGAAATCGGTTGGAAAATTTCCTCATGTCATCACGTTGTAGCTGTCACCACCTGCACCAAACTTGTGTGGATACTCTGAAAAGCTGATCATTTGCATATCACAGCATCTTCTTCCTGTCGGTAAACTTTCGCGTATGTAGCACGTCATTTTCGTGGTGTAGCAATTTTAATGGACAGTAGTGTGTATGTGATATTTCTTGATTTCCGAAAATGATTTGAGTCACTATCACATCAAAGCTTACCACCGAAATTACAATTGTATGTGGTATCATACGATATGTGACATGAGTGAGGATTATTTGGAAGCGATGCCACAGCATGTGATTTTCTATAGAGACCCATAGACTGAGGTAGAAGTAACTTTCGGTGTGCTACAAGAAAAGCGTGCTGTGACCCTGGCTTTTCACATAGCATATTAATCATCTTCCTGCGTTCCATGCGTGAATGGAACGAGAAGAATCCCAAACAATTGGTACAATGAGAAGTGCAATCTGTCATGTATTTTACAGTGGTTTGTGGAGTGTAAATGTAGATGTATATATAGATTTGGTGTCTGCACCTATGGTACTTGGCTAACTTACATCAGTACAACTTTAGTATAAGACACTGAATGTCATCTCGTAGTTCAAACTGACGATTTTATGTCAGATAACTTTGAGAAGGAATGGACTAGGCGTTCGCATTTGTAGTTAAGCTGACATCATTCCGTAGAGAAAAAATGGGAAGAGACAGTTACACTTACGGAGCACACAGGTATTTAAACAGTCAATTTGACTACGATCAGTGCCCGAATGGTACAGAAAGACATCTTATGCGTCCAACAGGAATTTTCAGTGTATACTGGTGTACAACAATTAAGGATCAAAGAAATATCTGCTTGGAATGGCACGGTCAAGAAACAGAGCTCGACAAAACTTGGGCCCTACAAAGAAAAGACTTCTACGATATAGTACAGAAGACAACTGAAAGAACCACTCAGCGAGACCTCGAATAACACTTTTACTATTAGACGGTAATTACGTGGAAGTCATCGCGATACATGATGTTCCTCTGGATAGTACAAAACACAGGACATTGTTGTTTCTGGAGTGTGTGGTCATCAGCGACGTTAATGCACGCTCTGCAGCGCGCTTCGCATCATGGTGGGAAAGGTTGATAAGCTGTTTGTTTGGTAGTGCGTTCCATTCATCCCCGAACTTGATTGACAACTTGTGAGACGGGTAGGCCTCTCTATCCGCTGCGTATCTTCTCGTTCCATGATCTCCTCTAACTGCGCAGTACGATGCGGTCGCACAGTACACCTGGACTACCAGAACATTCATATTCTACAATACCGGATGCACCCTCATATGGCAAGGAATGAGAACGTACAGGGTGGTCCATTGATAGTGACCGCGCCAAATATCTCACGACATAAGCATCAAACTAAAAACTACAAAGAAAAAATCTCGTCTGGCTTGAACGGGAAAACCAGATGGCGCTAAGGTTGGCACGCTAGATGGCGCTGCCATAGGTCATACGGACATCAACTGCATTTTTTGAAATAGGAACCTCCATTTTTATTACATATTCGTGTAGTACGTAAAGAAATATGAAAGTTTTAGTGGGACCACTTTTTTCGCTTTGTGATAGATGGCGCTGTAATAGTCACAAACGTATAAGTACGTGGTATCAAGTAACATTCCGCCAGTGAGGACGGTATTTGCTTCGTGAAACATTACGCGCGTTAAAATGTTGATGGGAATGTCGTTACACGTATTGCCAAATGAATAGAAGCTGACAGACATCATTTTGAGCATTTATTGCATTAGTGTGGTATTTACAGATAATCACGGTGTAACAGCATGTGGTATCAGAAATGATAAGTTCACAAAGGTACATGTATCACAATGGAAGAACCGAAATAAAATGTTCAAAATTGCCTACGTTCTGTATTTAAATTTAAAAAACATACGTGTTACCAACTATTCATCTAAAATTGTGAGCCATGTGTTTGTGACTATTACAGCGCCATCTACCACAAAGCGAAAAATGTGGTCCAGCTAAAACATTCATATTTATTTACGTAATACATGAGTATGTAATAAAAGTCGGGGGGTTACTATTTAAAAACATTGACCTATGGCACCGCCATCTAGCGGGCCAACCATAGCGCCATCTGGTTTCCCCCTTGAAGCTAGACAGGTTTCGTTGTTTGTAGTTTTTTCGTTTGACGCTTATTTCGTGAGATATTTGGCCCATTCACGATCAATAGACCACGCTGTATAATGCACCCATGAGCATTATCGAACATAACCGTTTCGGTAGGCGAGGTGGCCGACCGGATGGTCGAGCGCTTCAAGTCTCTACAGTCTGGGACCGTGCGACCGCTACGCAGGTTCGAATCCTGCCTCGGGCATGGATGTGTGTGATGTCCTTAGGCTAGTTAGGTTTAAGTAGTTCTAAGTTCTAGCGGACTGATGACCTCAGATGTTCAGTCCCATAGTGCTCATAGCCATTTGAACCATGAGGAGCGTGCACTGCCGTCTGTTATTTTTACGGCGTAAAGTCAAGTGCTGGCACGCCAGTCGGGAACGACAGCGAATAGAAGGCTGTGAGAAGAAGTCAGCCAATCGCACACTGACCGGACCTCCCTCCAGGACGACAACGCGACAGCAGCGGCTCCTACGTGGAGAGGACATACGCGCCACGAACGACTGGCGACGTCCCAGATCAATAGCAGCTTCAAGACTAGTGACTGAGATAGCAGCGTCAACGCTACGTCACTTCACTTGTACTCTTTATGTAACGCACATTTGTGATTGTCTACACTGAAGAAGATTGATTATTTTGTATGTCATTGATTATTTCGTATGCCGCCGTTTGCTTGCGTCACATCTGTATAATTGCAAAAGTTAAGTATTGTAATTTTCTTATTGTAATAAAATTCATTAATGGGATTTGGTTGAATATTTGTCTAGCGAAACGAGTATTCAGGCTTCCTAGGAGACCACCACGAATTGCGGTGACTTCGGTGTAATTATTATTCTTCAATACAACTGTTATTTCTATTCGTCTTACTGCTTATTTTTTACCTTCTGCAATATAGTGTAGTAGGTCTTTCTGTGTATCGTCCAAGCTTCATTGACCTCCGTTACTTGGCAATGATGCGTCATGCGAAAACTACTTTTCTCCTTAAGTTTTTGCCGGCGTCCAAGAAAACTATCGCAGAAAACAGACATTTACTCGTCAATCCTCCGAAATACTGAAATAGTCTACGACAGAAGGTACAATAAGTACTTAGTTCTGTGACCGGATAGACAGCAGAAGATTTGAACTTTACAGTACAGATTTCATGGAGCTCACACAAAGGAAACTTCTACTCACTACCGTTGAGCAAGAGGTGGTTACAGAATTTTAATTCAAAATACAAAGTACATTATTATTTTCTTGTTTGTTTGTGGACACCAGCGTCCATTACTGGTATGTACTGAAATCCCCACTTCTCAAAATGGTTCAAATGGCTCTGAGCACTATGGGACTAAACTTCTGAGGTCATCAGTCCCCTAGAACTTACAACTACTTAAACGTAACTAATCTAAGGACATCACACACATCCATGCTCGAGGCAGGATTCGAACCTTCGATCGTAGCTGTGGCGCGGTTCCAGATTGTAGTGCGAAGAACCTCTCGGCCACTTCGACCGGCCCCACTTCTCATTACCGCACGATGTCGCCATTGGTTTCAAAACCAAAATAGCTCTGTCCATTGGTAAAGCGGAGAATTGTGCAGAGGTTCGATTGTAGTATCTGAAGCAGAGCAATACTGCCACAATCCATGTTGAGTTGGTAGAACAGTTCAATAACAATGCACAAGCGTGTGACAAATTAGTTCAATGACACACAAGCGCGCAGTGTGATCATTCAAGTCTGAATGGTGGAGAACTAAGTGATAGACAATTTATCCGAGAAGAAATGCGAAACGCCATAGAGTGACTCGATGGCTGTCGTCTCACAATCGAGGCTACAACGGAAAAAGTAAAAATTAGTCAGGACTCAGTTTTCAACATTTTCCACGTCAATTTGAACTTGACAACGAACGCCACCAACCTGTTCCTCGCCTGCTCACATCCATTCTAAAAGCCCACCCAACCGAAGCAGCAGTGAAGATGCTGCACCTATTTCAGACCAGTTCAGATGAAATGATTAGCCACCAAAGCACCATGGGCGAATACTGAGTTTGTCATTATGACCTAGAAACTTCCATGAAGAATCTGCCTTACACTTTCCTTGTCAACTCCTGTTAACCCAGACACTGCTCTGATTGTTAAACGGCGATCTTGTCAAACAAGTTTACCGATTTTTTCAATTTTTGCATCAGTTTTTGCTGACAATGGTCTGCCAGTGCGAGTGTCATCACTGGTGTCTTCGCGGCCATCTTTAAATCGTTTAAACCACTCAAACACTTGTGTTCGCGATAAACAATCATCGCCGTACACTTGTTGTAACATTACAAACGTTCCACTTGCAGATTTTCCTAGTTTGAAACAAATTTTGATGTTAACACGCTGTTCTTTCTGTACACTCAACATTTTCCGACGCACAGACAAAACGTCAACTACTTAAAACAGACGCCACTGGCAGACTGAGTGCAGGAGGCAGATGAAACTCGAGCAGTAGGCGGAGCGAGAGTCACGTGACAGGCCACGCGACTTTCAGCCTTATTGCATTCGTTTTATTGTTTCACCAGTACTAGTCCGGTATTTTTCTAGCCACACCTCGTATGATTCTATGTGTACATACAAGATTGGCAAAATAAAGCTGGTCCAGCGAATATTTATTGATAACTGTTACAGCGCAAAAGTGAAGCGCCAACCCGATGGTCAGGAACTACCGTGCAGAGAGGGCTCTGAGGAAGACGTCAGCCAATAGTATAGTGACTGACACCTCTCTAGGACGCCACCGAGACAACAGGGCCTCTAGGTGAAAAGAACGTACCCGCCCCGCAGCCTGACTGCGGCCCAGTTGAGGGACTAGCCGTTCTACCAGCTCTACAGCAGCGACTTAAGAACTAAATTGTTTCACTTGTACACTTCCGTGTACTGAAGAGATTTTCTTATTTTGTCTGTTTCCCATTGCTTGCGTCACAACATTGCAAATTCTCAGAGTTAATTATTTTCATTTATCTTATTGCAATAAAAACACATTAATACGATTCACTTGAATTTTTGTCAAGCGATCTGAGAAAGCAGGTTCCCTAGGCACCCTATAAAAGATGAGTGAGTAGGATAGAACATTGGCGATGAGGAGTTCAACGGATTCCATAGTGACAGCCACCACTGTGGTCGGCGTAGTTTGTCTTCTCTTGTAGTGCCAAATTACGATAGCGTGCTCCTACGTTGTGCCATCTTAACTATCGACACCACAGCACAATTTAGGTCTTGTCCTCTATTTTTTGCCTCGAAGGTTTGCCTGATGTCATAGTGTCGGGAAACGACCCTCAATTCACGTCATATGAACATGGAACATTCTGTGAACGCAATGGCATACAGAATGTCACTAGTGAACCATTCCATCCACAGTCAAACGGCGAAACTTCTCTCTGCACACACCAGGGATAAAGCAATGCAACTGTTTCCCGCCTCCTATCGTTCGGGCCCACGAGATGTCCAATCGCAGGCGAAATTGCTTCACTGCTGCCGCCATCTGACACTGCTCCACGTGCTTCATCCTCCTCATCATCCGACGCCGAAGGAAGGCCGCATGTATCGCTTCTCGAACCATGATATTGTGTTTTGCAGGGTTTTTAGCGGCATCACACGATGGGCACAATGCGAGATCGTCCGTCGGCTTTGCGCTTGCATGTCTCTAATTTCAGATCCAAATGGTTTGCTAAGGGGACTTCACAATCAAACTTCTCTGTCAGGTGCACGGTGAGCCTTCTGTGCCTCTTCCCCCAGATTCACGGACCCCGAGAACAGCGCGGTCACAGCCTCCGCCAGAGGGTGTCATCACTACACCGCGTGACGACCCCATGGAGACGGGGACTTCGCTTCTTCCGCATCCTCTCGTTTTACCGTTTGAGCTGGGCACGCCCACACTGCAGCAGCCGACGCCTTCAACATCTGGTTATAGCCATCAGGAAGTGGACACGTATCCTTCTGGCCGTTTTCCGGGGGACGTTTCCACCAGAAGGAAGACCGGCTGGCAGGGCTCGACCGGAAGTTTGATGTCCCCATCAGCCGCGGCTTCCGGTCCACCGTCCACTCTGCTGCCCACCCCCGCCATTGTAGCGCTCCCTACACGATGGCGGCCCGTCGCTTTGGGTGTGATCAGGGGGAAGGGGAAGGAGAGGAATGTTCCGGCGTAACATCAAGCGCCGGCATGTCGGGTTGGAACGTTACTGCAGAGAGGGCTGTGAGACGACGTCAGCCGACAGTACGCTTACTAGGACAACACCAAGACAGGAGCGGCATCTATCCGAAGGAATATAAGGGTTGCGCAGCATAGCCCCGCCCACAGTGGACGACGAGCCGTTATACAGCACTACAGTAGTGTCTTATGATCAGTTTTGTTTCGCTTGCATTGAAATTGTATATACCAAAGAACATTGACTATTTGCATGTCGGCATTTGCTTGCGACACACATTTGTAAATACGTCAAATTAAGTATTGTCAATTTAACATACTGTAATGAACTGCTTTAATTTGATTTGCTCGAATTGTTGTCTAGGGATCCGAGAATACAGCTTCTTAGGCTCCCTATATTAGACGAGTGGGCAGGATACTATAGAATGCACACTTAATTTTTCGAGCAGTTGTCTACCAGGATCAATGGGCGTTTCTGCGGCGTGACTACTTTGCGTCATTTTGTGCAACTGCCCCAAAAAAATCACTACTTTTGTGAAAAAGATGATATGCCATGTCTTTATTGCACAGTATTGGACCAATCTTTACCACCATACCAAAAGTGATGATAGGTACTTAAACAAAAATTTCAACCATTCTTAGAGAACTATTGATTAACGAAAAGAATTACGATTCCAGTCACAAGAAATAACGCTGGAGCAGCAGAGTGTGTGCCACGTTGAGACTTCTGTATGAAAACTGTATTCACATGTACATGTACATGACTTCTCATCACTTGTTCTGTCACTAACGCTTGTTGACTGCTATGCCTCACACGTTCAAGATTAACAAGAACATCATAACTGCCCTTCCTGTCTTATGTAATGAACTAAATTCTGAATGTACTGTTGTTTTGTCTTAGGATATAGCAACACAAAACCCTGCTTGCACGATTTAAAAATGCTGACGTGCTTTCGTCTTTTTGTATGAATTTAATGGCATTGCTGATAATGCTGAAACTCTGGAATCATAAAACCAAATAACCGTGCGGACACAACGTCAGAAATTCATCTTCATCAACATCACACTCCACAAACCAGCTATTGGTGTGTGGCGGGGGAAAATTTTTGTACCACTAACGGAACCCTCCAATTCTGTTACACTTTCGAATAGCGCGTGGTAAGAATGATTGTCGGTAAGCCTCTGTGTTGGTTCTAATTTCTCGAATTTTATCCTCGTGGTCATTACAGGAGACGTATGTAGAGGGAAGTAATATATTGCGACTCTTCCCGGGAAGTGCTCTCTCGAAATTTCGATAGTAAATCTCTCAGTGATGCACATCGCCTATCTTGTAACAACTGGCAATAGATTTTGTTGAGCATATCCGTATCGCTCTCGTGACGACTGAATGTTCCCGTGACGATACGTGCCGCTCTTCGTCGGATCTTCTCTATCTCTTCTATCAGTCCTATCTGGTAGGGATCCCAGATAGATGAGCAGTATTCAGAAGTCGACTGAACAAGCTCCTTATAAACCACTTCCTATGTGGACGAGTGACGTTCCCTTAAAATTCTTCTTATGTATCTGAGTCTGGCATCTGTTTTCTCCCTTTTTGTTATACATGGTCATTTCACTGACGGTAACTCTGAGAAGTTGCTCCTAGATATTTTACGACAGATGCTGTTTCCAGCGGTTTTGTCATCAATAGTGTAGCTGTACAGTAGTGTATTTCTTTCCTATGTTGCGCATTACATTTATTTACGTTTAGGGTCAACTGCCAGAGCCCGCGCCATTCATCAGTCATTATGCCAATCGTTACTATCTTCTGGCGTTGCTACTTTGTTATTAACAACAGCATCATCAGTGAACACCGTTAGAGACCATCCGACGCTTTCTACTAGACCATTAATATGTGTTGTGAACAGTGACGGTCCTTTCAAACTTCCTTGGGGTACACCGGAAGTAGCCTTTACATGTGTCCATCTTGTTCCGTTAAGAGCGACGTGTTCAGTTTTAAGTGGAAGGAAGTGTAGTCTAGAATCCAGTAGCAAATCTGATCCCATACTCTATAGGCTAGTATTCTTTCCACTAAATGGCAATGCGGAACGGTGTCAAATATCTTCCTGAAGTCAAGGAACACGACATCAACCTAAGCGCCTTTGTACTCTACGCCGTGGATCTCATGGAGAAACAGAGCGAGCCAAATCTCGCAGGATCTCTCTTTGCGGAATCCATGTCAATTTTTATAGTGGAGATTTTCCTTCCCCAAGAACGTCATAATTCTTGAGCATAAAACAAGATCCATAATTCTACAACAGATTGACGTCAACAATATAGGTCTATAATTGTATGAATCTGTCCTACGGCCCTTCTTAAAAACGGGAATGAGCTGTGCTTTCTTCCAGTCCCTAGGTTCCCTTCGATGTTGAAACGATCTACGATAAACAGCTGCTACAAAGCGAGCGAATTCTTTCGCATAATCTGTGTAGAATCTTATAGGTATCTCATCTGGTCCTGATGCCTTTCTACTCTTAAGCAACTGTAGTCGTTTCTCTATTCTGCGATTGGTTATCTCAGTTACAGGTGATCATTTCAACATGTAAATAAAAACGGTAAGGTTAACTCGTCGATGTGTGCAATGTATGCATCTGTGGTAATAGGAACACTCAGCGGGTTATCAAAATTAAATAAATGAGGCATCAGACAAGTTTCATGGTGTCCGTCGTGGACGGACCGAGTCACGTGGGATACCCTTTGGGATTGTGCAGCACAGCTGTTTCGACAGGCCGATTTCATTTTTCTCCGCAGAGCCGCAGCCCTAATTTCCCAGCGTGGGGGAATTCATTTAAACGATGCCCGTGCGAGGAAGGCGATTGCGGTTGTTTGTAATTGGTCGCAGGCGCGCTAGGAAACAAGCCACCGTCTGTACCGCCAATTTCCGTGTGGACGCCGATAACCCGAATACCGAGCCGCGTAAACAACGACGCAAATGGGATGGGGAAGAGGCAATTACCGATCTCCAATTTAAACAGCGCCCTTCGTAAACGATACACATGGTGCTGAGAGACACAAACAACAAGTGTCTTTGTCGTTCCCTGGGAAGATACTTGTTCCTCTCGTATTCCTCTGAAAATTAGAGAACTTATTAACTTACATTCTTCACCTGGCAATATGAGGGAGTAGAAGGCCTGTATTACCTCTAATCACGCATCCACTATGTGTAGTACACCAGCAGTGCAAAATACTACCATTAATAACAATAATAAGAAGAAGGAAAGATGCAGTAATTAATTTGTGGTATTTCAGAAAAGTCACTAGTTGTGTGAATTTCCTCATTATGACTTTATCGAGTTCCAGCAATGATATCAAACAGACATGTATGAAATGAATACAAAAGGAATGGGAAAAAGTATTAGGGTACGATTATGGGATGGAAGAGAAACAAAAGGAGTGAGGGTTGAGGAAAGCATGGATAATGTGCAAATTATGACAGGATACTTTGTCGGTTCTGGATACGATAGTACCACAGTTTCTGTTGCGTTTATGTAGTGATATAGCTATCTGATATGCCAGCGAGCTGTTCAGAAAATGTCTGTCTAAGAAACAGTAGAAGAAAAGAGAGCGAGGGAAAATCACTTCGCGATTCAGGATTCACTCTTAGAAGCAGCCCTGCCTGCCTTGATACATAACTGAAGTCCACTCTACCGTCTAAAATCATGGGATACGGTGGATTATAGCCTATCATGTTACATAGGATACATCACATGACAGAAATTATCTCAAGAGCTGCCATATACCACCTCTTGTTTCGTCATACCGTATGTTCATACAGCCTGCTCTAGTCAGCATACCTACATCACAGATATTCGTCTCTACATGTAGATCTGAATCAATACAAAATTATTCTTTTCGTGTACACAAAATACAAGAACTATCAGAAAAGAGTCACAGCAAATATTTGGATTAAAGACAAATATTCTTCATGGTAAAGACGTCGATTATTAGCACTTCTGCAGGATCTCAATCATAAATTTCCTCTGAGCATCACACAATGCTACCATTCGCTTTATCTGCTCTCTCCAGTCGCCTGTTTTCACCCTTCGCTTATATTCGGCTCTTGCAGCTTTCCACGGTTTTAACAGTGCAGCCAGAAATGAGTCATGAGAACATGTGCTTGGCCTGTTACGACGCTCTCGTCAAGCCTGAAGCTACGGTACTCTAAGAATGCAAAACATACAATATTGTTTTCTTCTGCATGTCTCCTTTCCTCCACGCTTTCTCTTCTTTATTACTAGGCACTGGTATAATATAGTGATGGCCATCGTGTCTTCTGATATATAAATTTAGTCAAAACATATGGTACAAAGACGAAGCCCGGTGTTGGTTAGTACGAGTATTACCAAACAATCAGTTACTAAGGTTGGGTTGCAAGATACCAACACGAATTTCTTACAGAGGAGTCTTAAGAATGGTAGAAGCCGATCAATGGCAAAATCAGTTTGAGTTCTGGAGATATGTGGGAATATGCATGGCATTACTTACAAAGTCGTACTGCTTTGAAGGTCTCGGGGAACTGTCGTGTTTAGAGAATAAATTATAGCACCTCAAGTCGACCTAATGAGCAAACAGCTGTTTATAAATGCCGGAATATGTTTCAGCCCGTTTGTAGCATCATCAGTGGGTGCTTTTGCCACTTCTCTGAAATGCTAACATGTTTTAAGAACATTATTCTAACGAAGATTAGACCAAAATACAATTTGTATATGTTGTGGTTATTACTTACTATATTGTTGGGTTCTGTAAGACATTTCATTCAGTACTGTAAACTGGTAGCTTTTCGCCTGCAACTGAATGATGTTACTATGAGTTTAGTTAGAAAGTTTACAAACGAATTACCAATAAACATTATTTTCCTACGCAAAAGTATTTAGTGGGTATAACACAGCTAATTTCTGAATATTCATCGTTATCTACTTGCTCCTCTGTTGTGGAAAAATAGAAAGAAGCACGATACAAGTTACACCTCTGAATTTCACGAAATACAGTTATGTTTTTGCTGTTTTCATATCACTCTGACACCGAATTGGAACTTTTCTTTCTCCCTCCCTCCCTCTATACATGTCTCCCTCTCTCCCTCCCTCCCTCTCTCTATACATGTCTCCCTCTCTCCCTATATATATATATATATATATATATATATATATATATATATATATATATATATATATATAATTTACTATTAAAGACCATTTTGGATTCATTTTCATATGCTAAGATCGCTAAAATCATTTATTCATACAGTCAACCGGTTCAGTAATTTAGGCATATGTTACTATATGGAATAGTAGATCTATGCTTTAATATAATGTCAAATGATGGTATCTATTTGTAGTACCACTGTGGCATCTCATATACATACGTATCATCCAGAATATTTACGCTGGCATCTGCATGTTGCAAAGTAGAAAGTGTGCATTTGTAATCGGCATAATAACATGTGTGTACACATCTGTTATTTTAAAATCGACATGCTGAAGTCTAGCATAGCTCACGACACCAAGATGAACATGCAGTGGACAGCACCATTTACTGTACTGAGGAATGAGATTGTGTAATGATATAAAAATAGGTATGTTGCTATTATGCCGGCCGGAGTGGCCGAGCGGTTCTAGGCGCTTCAGTCGGGAACCGCGCGACCGCTACGGTCGCAGGTTCGAATCCTGCCTCGGGAATGGGTGTGTGTGATGTCCTTAGGTTCGTTAGGTTTAAGTAGTTCTAAGTTCTAGGGGACTGATGACCTCAGATGTCAAGTCCCATAGTGCTCAGAGCTATTTGAACCATTTGTTGCTATTATTCCATGTATTGGAAATTTTTGGATATATTTATGTACGCTGTTATGTTAGTTGCTGTATCCTAGCATTTTCGGTTCCATCTTTTGCAGATCTGAAGCCGCAACAGAGAACTTTCGAAACCGGTCATCTATATGAATAAACGATTTAGGACATCTTAGTAGTTGAAAATTCATCCTGTGTTCACAGTACTACAGATCGCCCCCCACGCTGACAATATTAGAGATGTCTAATCCCATAATGTGATGCATCTGTTTCTTCTATTTTCTTCTGTCGCTGACATAAAGACATTACCGCTTGACAGTGAATGGGCTGAGCCGTTATGTTTGTGTTTACTGGCGGCTTGCCACGGTACAGTGGCCTGAACAATGTGTACCAAGACTGCACACATGTACCAGCAAGTAAACCAGTATTAGTCATACAATGGTATTGATTCGTGGTGATTACTATGACTGCGCGTCATATTAACTTAAATCACCACGTAGCAAGCACGACACGCTCAACATGTTTGCCAGGCTAAGGGAACCAGGGTATGTGGTACCGTAATACAACTACCAAGGCAAGAACTGCTTACATCTCAATGCAGGTTGATTCTTACAAAGAAGAAGACAGCAACCAGCCACTATTAACACTGCTATTTATTTAAGTAAATACCAGTGTAACCTGTTTCGAACTGACAAGTTCATCATCAAACGGCTGTTGATAAGATTTACAAGATCCACTTTACATAATCGTCAGTTTCCGATTTTTATTCTTCCACTGAGGCGAAATGTTCTTGGGGTGTTGGTGCCATCGAAAATTAAGTGCAACTTTGTTGCGAAGTTGCAGGAATATATTTTTCAAATATTGCAAAATATATGCACCACTTGTATGATCCGCACTTCTCCATATTGTGCAAAGCACGACACACACACACACACACACACACACACACACACACACACACACACACACCAAAAAGTATTTGCCACATGTGAAGTTGACACAAAGATTGTAGTTTTACAGATACTGACTCAGGACGTGTGACAATTGTGAAAGTGCATCAGGACACCCCAATCAGCACTCTACAATTAGCATGTGTAACGTGATAGGTGCACTAGACTGCGTTCTAAGTGATGCCGCACCGGTTGCTACAGTTCTGCCATTCACAGAAATTTACCTGAAATATCAGTGGGCGCTGCAGAGCTGTTCGGTTGACCCACTGCCTTAGCTGAATACGTACATTACTGGGGAACAGAACTCTCGTTTCTCGAGAATTACGAACTTTTGCCTATGTCACACTACACGATTATTTATAAAGATCCATCTATGCAGTCTCTAAGTGAAATACAGCCTGTGAATTGTTAGAAGATTGTGTTCTGTCGTACCTAAAAGCTCAGGCACGAAGAGGAACAACACAAGACCAGAGAAAGCGGTGAGGAAACGTCAGCCAGTAGCCCGCTGTTAAGGATTGCGCCATCTCTGCAAGAAGTGATATCAGAGCCGCTCCCACCAGCCTCGGCCGGACGTTAGTGGAACGTATTGGCGGGGCACAGCATGGCTTAGCAGAGATACAGACTTTTGACGCTTCTGCTGCATCTTATTGGCACATCGATGCTCAGGATTCTGAACTGCTTAAATCATTTCCGCTGAACTAGAGGCCACAGAAGCTGATCCAGATTTGATCATTTTGCTCAACTACATTCGCACATCTTTGCCTCGTCGCTTTCAAAGCACAAAGTACTCTGTAGTGGGCCGATACTTTGCACGTTGGCATAGCCTCGCTATACAGATAATTGTAAATCTTGTACAAAATCACAGTGGACAGTCATGTGTGTTGATACCTAAAGGTTTGCAAGAAGAAGAGATGCAGTTACTTCACCAAGGACACTGGGGGTTGTTCGTACGAAACAGTTAGCGTGTCGACACTGCACTTGGCAAAGTATACACGTCCAAATAGAAAAGTTGACGTCACTGTGTCACTCAGGTACGGAAAATCAGTCCACTCCGCCACAAAAATTCTCTGCTTGGCCTAAGTCGCAGTCGCCATGGCAAAGTGTGCACAGAGACTTCGCAGGACCTTCTTGGAACACTCGCTTGTTGATTGTCGGTGACTCGTATAGCAAGTTTCCTTTTGCTGTGCCACTGCAATAGACAACGTCACGCAGCACAATTCAGGTGTTGTCATCAATTTTTTGCCTAAGTTTTTACCTGAAGTAATAGTGAAATGAATTTGATACATTCTGTGAGCCTATAGCATACAGCATGTAACCAGTGCACCGTTCCATCTATAGTCAAATGGCGAAGTGGAACGTTTTGTTGGAACGTTCTAGCAACAACGATCGTGAATTAAGCACCTACAGTTTGTAACTCTAGTTAAATGTTTCTATTAACTTTTTTTTTTTTTTGACGGCCATAGTGGCCGAGCGGTTCTAGGCGCTACAGTCTGGAACCACGCGGCCGCTACGGGCGCAGGTTCGAATCCTGCCTCGGGTTTGGATGTGTGTGATGTCCTTAGATTAGTTAGGTTTAACCCTTCTAATACCGAGTATTTTTTGTTACACTGAGTGCCATTGGGGTCTTTAGTGACCCCAACGGAATTTATTTTTTTATTAAGGATAGGTTTAATAAGAATAGAATAAAATCACATTCCTTATTTTTTCCACAATCTAAAACATGATATCAGTGACATTACATTAAATTAAAATGCATATTTTTTAATTATTTATTTCCGTAAAGTTTACAACCGATACTCATGAAACTAAAAAATTTTTGATTAAATTCCGAATTGACATTTATGACTAATTACACTTGCAGCAATAAATTGCAGAGTGCTTTTTACATACAGGACATCCACATTTTGAACATTTATTGCTGAATTTTCTATCCTCAGACCTTTTACAAAACGGACACCTTCCTCTTTTTTGTCCGTACTGTTGATGGAAGTACTGGGGAAATAATTTTGCTTGGCTTTCTTCCGACAAGCTGCTTTCCTATTTCTATGAGAAATACCTGTCTCTTTTAGTTGGTCCTAT
Source organism: Schistocerca piceifrons (assembly GCF_021461385.2). Lineage (NCBI taxonomy): Eukaryota > Metazoa > Arthropoda > Insecta > Orthoptera > Acrididae > Schistocerca > Schistocerca piceifrons. The sequence continues at coordinate 52,079,558 of NC_060138.1, forward strand.
CTGCCCAGTCTGGGGTAAGATGTAGCCATATGATAAATGTATTCAGTGTACTGATTTCAATCATGTTGTAAAATAATACTATTGGCCACCTTCCGCTCATCCTCTTTGTAGTGTACGTTCTAACCAGCTTGTCCATGGCATCTACTCCTGATTTTCTTTTATTATAATCCAGAATCATTACTGGCTTGCATTCTTCATGATCTTCCACTTTCTTCCTTGAATGCATTGTACAGAGCAAAGTTACAACTTTTCGCTTTGTCGGACAATATGAAACAATTGAAGCATGCTCTTGGAATCTAAAAACAGATGAATATTTGACTCGACCTTTGGTCTGAGTGAAAGCTTGTGGTAGTTCTCTTTAATTTTATCTAATTGTTCCTAAGAGTGTGAGATTGATTTTCAGAAGTTCTCTCGCCAAACTGAAGCTAGTGAAAAAATTGTCAGTTATTACATTTCTGCCACTATTTTCTAAGCCTTTCACCATATCTAAAGCATCGCTCTTGCCTTGACCAACTTCACGAGATTCATTTTCTTGTCGACCAGTGTAAACTTGGAGATTGAGAACGTAAGACATTGCAGCATCACATACAGCCCATAATTTCAATCCATATTTTCCTGGTTTTGAAGAAATATATTGCCGAAATGGACATCTACCACGAAGTGCCACAATTTGTTGATCAATTGTTACGTTGCTGTGAGGAACATATGCTTCTTGAAATGTGTGTCCCCACATTTAAAATATTTCTCTAATGGAAGCCAGCTTGTCAGGAGCTCGGTTGTGACATCTCACATCTGCATCATCAAATTGGATGCATCTTGGGATTTGCGTAAATCCATTTCTAGCCATTGCTTCACTAAAAATGGGTCTACCATCCTCTTTGTTCCACAGATGTGTAACTGCTTCATTATGGGCCTTGTAAGCACGTGCTAGGATCAAGACACCAATAAACCACTTCAGTTCACTGTCATCCACTGTTTTCCATTTACTACCGTGGACAAGACTGCCCTCTTTGTTAGTCCACTTTAGAATTACATCAACAATGCCTCTCCCAAGAAACAAATGAAAAGCTGATTCTATGGAGTCTACATTTTTAACTGCGTATTTTGTTAGATCTGGCTTTACTCACATTATGTTCCATCTCTCTTCTCTTCCACAAGCTCTTCTCAACTTCTCAAACCACAATGTGTACTTACATATAACAGTCAGAAATATGTGTTACTCCCTGTTCAGGCTGGACATTTGCGCTGTCCCAATCTTCTTCTGAACTTGAGGAATATTCTCTTCAAAGGCGTTAATTTCTCCATCGCTGCATTAGACATCAGAAACTATATCGCTGATATCACTATCTCATTCTCCAGATAGATTATCCAGCAGTAATATTTCAAGCACCTCGTCTTCGGAAAAGTGACGAGACAATTTCCAATAAAAGCAACACACACAAGAACAGTCTCAACTTGTATGGAAGAAATAACTGTCGGCTTATAAAGTATTGGCAACAATCACACATTAAAACAATATTTACAAGAATAAAACAAAGGAAGTACAGCAACAGTTACGGATTCAATGCAGCACTATTGGGTAATAATACCGCAAGAGAGAAATGGGGTCGCATTTAACCCCAATGGTATTCAGTGGTTCTCTCTTCATTTTATGCAAAACTAGATATTTTCAGAAAAGTTATTTTAATGTGTTACGAACCCATTACTTAATTCAGGAAAAGTCAGAATTTTTCATAATTTTTAGGAATAGGAAATAAGGTATATTTTACAGAATATTACGGCCTGGGGTCATTATAAACTCCACAGTATTAGGAGGGTTAAGTAGTTCTATGTTCTGGGGGACTGATGACCGCAGCAGTTAAGTCCCAAAGTGCTCAGAGCCATTTAAGAGTTTCTGATGTTATTACTCTGTGTAAGCGCCCAAGAAAAGATATGTTCAAATCCATAACCGGCGACCCTAGTTCAGATTTTCCGTGGCACCCCATTAACCGATTACGACAAATGTCGGGAGAGTTGCTTTGTAACAGAAACTGCCCATTTCCTCCGCAATCTCATCTTTTACTGCACTATCTAAATTTTTTTTTGAAAAAAAAGAAAGACGTGAGGCTGGAAATAAGGGGGAAATAATTTGTTTGATGTGCGGCCCTATACAGGAGTGAAAGTGGACAATATAAAAACAAGATGCACTGGGGATTTAGTCCTACAGAATGACGCCCACAGGCAGCTGAAGACACTTACTCGTTCAGTTACTAATTAAAAGGTACCGAGAGGAATACAGGAAAACAGATCTCTCTGGGGGCACTTCGAAACAGCACGAGACAGTGTCGTACGTCACATTTTAAGACACATAAGGTTATTCGAAGAACAGCTTAAGGAGACAGTGAAGAAAGGTATCGCAGGGGGGCGAACTAGGATGCCATACATGAGTGACGGAGGGCATGCGGAAATGAAGGGCAACCTCATTGTTGAATAATACGGAACGGAAGAGGATCTGTACAAACGAAACTCAAGAAAGAGTGACAGGGAAGTCCATTCCATCGTAAAAATTAGAGGAGTGGTTTTATAAGAGACTTCAGCCTTTACTTGAAAATATTATAGCTTCTGTGGTGTCGATTCACATCTGGGGCGGAGAGGAACTAAACACAGGAGGTTAGGGATCTCTTCCTGTGATTAAAGAGAAGCCAATCACAACAGTACAGTCAAGTAGATAATGATTTCCTTCCGTAAAACGAATTGTATTATCATAATCTTCTAAAAATTGATGATGACAAGGGGAAAGGCGTCTGTTTTAGAAGACTTGTGATAAAATAACGTGGAAGATGTGGATGATATTCCTTGAGAGTTTCTGAAATATACCTGGAGACTGGAGAGCAAACAATTATTCAAGGTGGTTTCGAGAATCTATGACCTGGAGACATACCATCAGACTTCTGGAAATCTCCTACATATCAGGGGCGCATAAATGCGAAAACTGTCACAGAATCAGCATAACAGCCCATACATCGAAGTCTGTGACAAGAATATTACACATAATATTCGAACGAAAATTGAGGTTATGTTGGGTAACGATCGAGTTTTCTTTAGCAAAGGTAATGGCACGAGAACAGAGGGAACTTTCTGAAGGAGTGCTTGATTATAGATGGAAGACGTAATACGGCTACATCACAGGATCTGTCGAAAGAGAAAAGGCGTTCGACAACGTAAAATGGAAAACTCCTCGAATTTCTCACGGGAATAAGAGTAAGATATTCCTTACAGACGAATGAAACATCTGGTAAAAGCCGACTTCGGGGAAAATCAGTTACGATTGCACAGAAATGTTGGAACACGTGAGGCAAAAGTGACCCTACGACTTACCTTAAAGGATAGATTAAGGAAAGGTAAACCTAAGTTTCTAGCGTTTATAGACTTAGAGAAAGCGTTTGACAGTGTTGACTGGAATACTCTCAAATTCTGGAGGTGGCAGGGGTAAAACACAGGGAGGGAAAGGCTATTTACAATTTGTATAGAAATCAGACGGCAGTTATAAGAGTCGAGGGGCATAAAAAGGGAAGCAGTGGTTGGGAAGGGAGTGAGACAGGTTTGTAGCCTATCCCCGATGTTGTTCAATCTGCATATTGAACAAACAGTAAAGGAAACAAAAGAAAAATTCAGAGTGGGAATTAAAATCTATGGAGAAGAAATAAAAACTTTGAATTTCGCCGATGACATTGTAATTCTGTCAGAGACAGCAAAGGACGTGGAAGAGCATATGAATAGAATTGACAGACGTGAAATTAGGATATAAGATGAACATCAACAACAGCAAAACGAGTATAATGGAATGCAGTCGAATTAAGTCAGGTGATGCTGAGGCAATTGGATTAGGAAATGAGACACTTAAATTAGCAGATGATTTCTGCTATTTGGGGAGCAAAATAACCGATAATGGTCGAGGTAGAGAGGATATAAAATGTAGACTGGCAATGGCGTTTTGAAGAAGAGAAATCTGTTAGCATCGAGTATAGATTTACGTGTCAGGAAGTAATTTCTGGAAGTATTTGTATTGAGTGTAGCCATGTATGGAAGTGAAACATAGTTTGGACAAGAAGAGAATATAAGTTTTCTAAATGTGGTGCTATAGAAGAATGCTGAAGATTAGATGGGTAGATCACATAACCAATTAGAAAGAATTGGGGAGAACAGAAATTTTTGGCACAACTTGACTAGGAGAAGGGATTGATTAGTAGGACATATCTTGTGCCATAGATGGATCACTAATTTAGTATTGGAGGGCAGCGTGGAGGACAAAAATCGTAGAGGGAGGCCAAGAGAATAATACACTAAGCTCATTCAGAAGGATGTAGGTTCCAGTAGGTACTGGGAGATGAAAGAGCTTGCACAGGATTGAGTTGCGTGGACAGATGCATCAAACCAGTCTCTTCCCTGAAGACTACAGCAGCAACAACAACAACAACAACAACATATCGAAAGATGTTTAGTGTGCAACGTGTGCAGTAATCACGAGAGAGAAATAGGAATGCAGATCAAGAACGAAGTATTCGCAGCAGAAGGTGTATAAGACAGTGTGTGGTCGATCGTCACCACTGTTCGGACTGTACATCAAAGGACCAATGATTAAATTAATGTATGCTGAGGAGAGGGATTAAAATTCACGATGGAAGACCTGAATGATAAGACTCGCTGGTAACATTGCTGTCCATAGTGAAAGTGAGTAACACTTGCAGGATCTGGCGAATCGAATGAAGAATCTAGTGAGCACAGAATAAGGACTGAGAGTGAACCAAGGTGTTGCACAAATGATATTAGTACTAAAGATCAAAACTGGTGATCACGAGTTAGGCAAAATTGTTTAATACTGCTTGCTGCCTTGGGAGCAAAGTAACAGAAAGAGCAAGAGACACAATGATTTAACAAATGAACTTGCACTATGTGTTAGTCTGCATTTTCCTTCAAAATATATGGCCGGTTCTGCAGAAAGTGATTCTTTCCCTAAGCTGTTCGTTTTTGGAACACAGCCTATGGCCAGCTTAGGGAAGAAAGTTGTGACTGATTCGTTCGATCGACGGGCTTGGAAATACTCTACAACCAATAAAACTGTTTACGACTTCAACTTGATTCGTTAAATTAAGTAAGCATTGCATGGGATTAGCTCCACAACTGTTGCAGAGATTCATTGAGCAACAGACTCCACTGAACTAAATGTCAAGACAACTGGCTCTGCTTAGGGTATCCTAGGACATCCATATCACTGACAATGGATTATAGACCACGCTGGTCACTATTTCGAAGGACATCAAATCTTCGAAACATGTATCTATTGTGTTCAAACTGTAAATAAATAGATCAGACGATTAAAATTCCAACCTCAGATGTCGAAAAATAGGTGGACTGATACAACATGAAATAAGGAGGTCTTTGAAGAATCGGCGAAGAAAGGGACGTACCGATATACAAATAATAACATGAAGAACGGGCCGGATAACTGGAAGTGCGTTGGGATATCAAAAAGTATCTTGTTTGTTCTACAGAGTACTGTGGAGGGCAGGATACACGGGCTGCAGTTGAAACAAAGGATGGATGAAACGAAGCAAGTATCTCTGGAACAGTTACGCAGGGAGTGGAAGTTGTAAAGGGATAACGAAGCGGGTGACAGGTCTGAACACGAATCTCTGTGTTGCGCTGCTCCATGCGTGTTGTCGTCACGTTCAAGAGGCCCTATTGTGTTGTAATATCCAAAAGTAGGTATATTGTTCTACTGATATTTATCCTAATATCTTATTTTATTTAACTCAATATACAGAATGTCTGTTTGTGACATTTATGTAGCTTGTAGAGTTCGGAATAATGCCTAGATGTAATGAGTTATTACCAACACTACTATAAAGTGTATTTTACCAAAGGTGGAGCTGGGGCAGTTGAAACAATTGTTGTGGGTACAGTTGAAACAGGCGTATTGTTTTTGCTTTGTTTTGTAGATGCCTAGAGTTCGGGCGGGAAAGATGTCTAGTGGGTTGATTGATTTGTCGAGGTATAAAGATGCATATGAAGAGGTAAAAGCAGGAAACACTACGAAAAGCAGCGAACGTGCACGAATTAATCCACTGTTCTCAACTGAGATACATACGAAAGCGAGATGCGACTGGCGGGGACAATGAAGATGTGTGATATAGAGTGTAGTGGATTGGCAGGAGAGCCAACCCAGGAGTACTAGAGGAAACCGAAAGGTACGCGTTTTAGCTCACGAAGGCTGGCGTGAGGTCTGGAACAGGACAGGGAAATTAGACTTTAGAAAAACGGACGTAGCTGGTGGATTACTTAACTCTAATCCGTTAATAGTGAACGTCGGTCTGACGGTACATGCATCACAAGATCAATAACAACGGATAATGGCACCTTGCTAGGTTGTAGCAAATGACGTAGCATAAGGCTATGCTAAACTATCGTCTCGGCAAATGAGAGCGTATTTTGTTAGTGAACCATCGCTGGCAAAGTCGGTTGTACAACTGGTGCGACTGCTAGGAAGTCTCTAGACCTGCCGTGTGGCGGCGCTCGGTCTGCAATCACTGATAGTGGCGACACGCGGGTCCGACGTATACTAACGGACCGCTGCCGATTTGAAGGCTACCACCTAGCAAGTGTGGTGTCTGGCGGTGACACCACATTCCTCCCCCGCAAATCGGCGTACGGTTGTGTTATAAGGCTTCCGCCCGCCGTGGGGAGGACCCCATGTTGACGTATGCGACGAGGTGGGGAGCCTAACAACATACGAGGCTGTGCCACCCGCACCCTGCCATTCGGTCCGAGGGGAGCTAGGAAACGCCTGAAAACCTGCTCCAGGGTGCACACTAACATGCGGTGTATGCGCCCGGAGAGAGACAGGAGGGGTCGAAGTGTCGACCTCCATCGGGCCGGGGCACCCGACGGGCGAAGACTACATATGGTCCGGAGCGGGCAAGAGTTCCATGTCGGAGGACAACTGGTAACGGGAAGCGATCGGCAACGCGTGACTCAGGGAGGCGCCCGGCGGTTGCAGCGACGCGTCCACTGCGGGCGTCGCCGGCGGGAGAACAGGCGGCGGCGGCAGTGGCGGCGGCGCGTCCCCATGGGGCAAAATGGAAGGCAGCGTCGGTAACACCTGGGGCAGAGGCGAGCCAGTAGATGGGTTCCCAGGGCGCTGACCGGACGGCACCGTCACTGAAAGCAGACGGCGAACGGCAGATCCCATGCGACGACAGAGGCGCAGCTGGTTGAGATGCCGGCGCACCTCACCAGAGGCCCCCAAAACTAGATACATAGCGCGTCCGAGGCAGCGAAGAATGCGCCCTTCGAGCCAACGCCGTGAACCTCAGTAGTGACGATAGTAGACAACGTCGCCTGGAGCAAACGCAGGTGACTGCCGCTGCACAGGAACCTGATGCGGCGGATGTAGCATGGACATCAAGGTTCGATGAGGACGACTGTGGAGCAACTCAGCCGGCGAGCGACCATCTCGGGGCTGAGAGCGATACGAGGACAAAAAGAGCAATAACGCGTCCTCCCGAGGATGCGACTCTTTCAACTTCATCATCTGTGACTAGAAAGTCCTGACCAATCGCTCAGCGGCACCGTTTGACTGTGGCGAAAACGGCGCGGACGTCAGATGTTGAATACCATTGACTTGCAGAATGATAAATACTGCGGACATGAATTGTGGGCCATTGTCGGAAACAATAGAATGTGGAAGACCTTTAATTCAAAAGACAGCCGATGGCAGATGGTGGCAGATTACGTCGTGGAAGACTTCCGGACAACAAAAGGAAAATTACTGAAGGAATCGACAACAACCAACCATCGAGCATTCCAGAATGGACCAGCAAAATCGATGTGTAAGCGTTGCCAAGGAGAAGTGGCTTTTGGCCATGCAAAGAATTTCCGCGGTGGTGCTGATTGTTGTACGGCACACACCATGCAAGAAGAGCACAGATTCGTAATCGCGGCATCGATTCCGAACCAAGTACAGAGCTGACGAGCAAATTGTTTTGTTCTCACTATACCCCAATGTCCTTGGTGGAGAAGCTGTAAGACAGAGGACTGTAACGAACGTGGGACCACGTCCCTGGATTGATCATTATCAGAACGCAACAGCAAAACACCACGTCGAACAAAAAGTCTCTCCTTGTGAGCAAAAAATCGGCGAACCAACGGATCCTCGATCCGTGACTTGGACAAGGGCCATTGCGTAGCAACAAAACGCTTAACGGTAGCAAGGACAGGGTCAGCAGCTGTGGCTGTAGCTACAAGACGAAAATCAATCGGAAACGATTCGACCACGCCATCGGTTTCCGCATCAATGAACATGCAAGCAAGTTCGGAGGAATCGAATGCTCTATCCTCAGCAACAGGCAAACGGGACAAATCGGCGTTTCCGTGCTTAGCAGTGGACCGATGGAAGATATCGTAGCGGTACTGCGAGAGAAAGGTAGACCAGCGAATGAATTTCTGCGCTGAACGTGGAGGTACAGGCTTGTTCGCATGAAAAAGCAATGTCAAAGGTTTTTGGTCTGTGATGATGGTAAGGTGACGACCATACAAGAAATCATGAAACTTTGCAACACCAAAGACGAGAGCCAATGCATCTTTCTCGATCTGTGAATAATTTCTTTGCGCAGATGAGAGCTATTTGGGCGCCAAGGCAATAGGGCGATCGTGCGATCCATCTTTGTGCGCAAGCACACCACCGATCCCGAAATCCGATGCATCCACCATCAACAAAAGGGGCTTCTGGGGATCGAATGGCGTAAGGCAAGTATTGGAAAGCAACGCCGATTTCAACTGGCGAAAGGCGCGTTCGCATTCCATCGTCCAGACGAACGGAAGACCTTTACGCCGAAAGTAATGAAGCGGAGCTGAAATGGAAGAGGCGTGGCGCACATATTTATGGTAATAGTAGATTTTCCCAGCACACTCTGTAGCTGCTTCAAATTCTGCGGCGAAGGCTAGTCTTGTATGGCACAGGTGCTCGGGACTGGGATGTATGCCTTGGGCATTGAGTACATGTCCCTAGTAGGGCAAGTCCCGAGCAAAAAACACACATTTGTCCTTCCGCAAACGAAGGCCATTTTGTCGCAAGACATGAAATAATATTCTGAGATTGGCTAAATGTTATTCTACCGTATTTCCGGAGATCACAATATCGTCCAGATAGTTTGCTGCAGTAGGGACCGACGCACAAACAGTTTGTAGGTATTGCTGAAACAATGCAGGGGCGGATGCACACCTGAATGTCAGTCGGTTGAATCGATACAAACCAAGATGCGTGTTAACCACCAAAACGCGCTGGGATTCTTCGGCCACCGGTATTTGCAAGTACGCATCTGCTAGGTCCCACTTCGAAAAATATTTACCCGGGCACAGTTTGTCAAATAGATCTACCGGGAGGGGTAAAGGAAAAGTTGCAATCACTAGTTGTGGATTCACTGTTACCTTGAAGTCCACACAAAGTCTCATTTTTCCGGAAGGTTTTGGCAAAATTGCTAACGGTGATGCCCAGAGAGAAGCCTGCACACGTTCAATCACACCTCGTGATTCCAAATCGTGTAATGTTATTGCGACCTCATCATGCAGTGCGTGGGGAACATTGCGCACTCTGAAAAATTTCGGTTGCGCGTTTACTTTCAGTTCCAAATGTGCTTTATAGTTCTTAGTGCAACCAAGGCCCGGTGCAAAAATGTCTGCAAATTCGTCACATAGACGAGAAACACTGTCTGAAGGCACAGTCTGGTTCACTGATAGTACCTGATTGACTATAAACAAGTTAAACAACAGAAATAAATCTAAACCAAACAAGTTCACTGCAGAAGAACGAAGGACGTAAAATGACACAAGTTTTGTTTGTCCTTTGTATGTTGCAAGAAGGCTGCACTGTCCTAACACAGGGAGCTGCTGACCTGAATAGCTAGTGAGCGGCACGCAACAGAGGTGTGCCCAGCTGTTTGTAGCCGGCCGAAGTGGCCGTGCGGTTAAAGGCGCTGCAGTCTGGAACTGCAAGACCGCTACGGTCGCAGGTTCGAATCCTGCCTCGGGCATGGATGTTTGTGATGTCCTTAGGTTAGTTAGGTTTAACTAGTTCTAAGTTCTAGGGGACTAATGACCTCAGCAGTTGAGTCCCATAGTGCTCAGAGCCATTTGAACCAAGCTGTTTGTACGTGTCTTGATTGATCAGTGAAACTGCAGCTCCGGTATCGAGCTGGAATGGTATCACTCTGCCGTTTATGTCCAAGTCCACAAAAAGTTTATTGTCCTGCTGACGACAAGAGCGACTGTCTCGTGCAACGTGAACTGGCACTGGTACAGAATCCCTTGCGACTTGACGGGATTTCCGTCGATGTCTACGCACGCAATTTGTGGGACGAACACAGTCATTGTTAGAGAGAGTGGCACTGGGCGGTGTGGAATGAACTACATGAATTTCCATGGGCGAAGTTTCGCGAGCCTGAGTATCCTTGGTTCGAATTTGGAGCGAAGCAAAAAGCCTGGAATGGTTGTGAGTGTCCGATCTGAGCTTTTTCTGGCAAAAACTCTGAACAAGTCTTTTTTTATTACAGAAAAAGCAAATAGCTTGGCGTGACGGGCAATTCTCTCGCGAATGTCTAGTAGCACACCGCGGGCATGATTTTAGGAGTGCATTTGCTTGCCTGCGTGGCACACGTGGCTGATAGCCTGGCGGCATCGGCGCGGCCGCGCGCTGTTTACTGTTCCGTGCAGCGCGCCCGGCGCGCCAGTTAACCTTACGCACGGCCGGTGAAGTTTCAAATGATTCCTGAGCACAGTCAAGAGTGTCCTGCCGATCCAATATGTCCATCACTTGTTGAAAGGAGGGATTGACTAGTTTCAAAATCTGTTCCCTTATACGAACATCAGAAACGTTCTGTGCAATCGCATTATGTACCATACTATCTGAATAAGGGAGTCCACATTGACACTCAAAAGCACAATCCCTAGTAAGGCCTTGCAAGTTGCAACCCACTCCCGATTAGTCTGACCTACCATACGTTTTGTACGAAAGAAGGTATACCTTTTTGCAACTACATTCACTGATTCTTTGAAATCTGCATCTAATGCAGACAAAATTTCGTCGTAGGACAGAGTTGCTACGTCGCGTCGGGGAAATAATTTCACTATCACACGGTACGTCTGGACGCCTACGGCGGAAAGGAGAAAAGGCTGCCGCTCATTACCTTGAATTCTGTAGGCGGCGAGATGGAATCAAAATTGGCGTGACCACTCCGTCCAGCTTTCCAGTGCAGCATCAAAAGGACGAAAAGTTGGCGCAACTGCGTGTTGTGGCTGCGTGAGCGGTGGAGCGGCGGCTGCCGCATCGTTTTGCATTGCTCGTTGACCCTGGACGAGCTGTCCAAGTACATCCAGTAAGCCCTGCGTCTGCTGATTCTGTAAGCGATAAAATTCGGACAGTACATCTGTAGATTGTGGCTAAGCCATTACACAAGTAAAGCAGGGCAATATCGAAAAGAACGCGGGGGCCTCGTCGCCAAATGTTCTGGATTGGCAGGAGAGCCTACCCAGGAATACTAGAGGAAGCCGAAAGGCACGCGTTTTAGCTCACGCAGGCTAGCGTGAGGTCTGGAACAGGACAGGGAAATTAGACTTTAGAAAAACGGACGTAGCTGGTGAAATACTTAACTTTAATCCGTTAATGGTGAACGTCGGTCTGACGGCACATGCATCACAAGATCAATAGCAATTGATAAAGGCACCTTGATAGGTCGTAGCAAATGTAGCTGAAGGCTATGCTAACTATCGTCTCGGCAAATGAGAGCGTATTTTGTCAGTGAACCATCGCTAGCAACGTCGGTTGTACAACTGGGGCGAGTGCTCGGAAGTCTCTCTAGACCTGCCGTGTGGCGGCGCTCGGTCTGCAATCACTGAAAGTGGCGACACGCGGGTCCGACGTATACTAACGGACCGCGGCCGATTTGAAGGCTACCACCTAGCAAGTGTGGTGTCTGGCGGTGACATCACATAGAGCACACAACAGAGTTTTCAATGAAGAAGGAAAACAAGAATTATCAAAATACTTGATCCCTTGTAGAGATATATATTTCGTATTATCTAAGACAGACGTGAGAATTGGCCAACGATCTTACTGATAACTATAATTTATCACGACCTCGGCACGACAACGAAAAAGCTAGTGAGTAATTGTGTCGGATATTTATGAGACGAAACCCTGACTGTGCGTATGCGCCGCACAAGCTACAAGCCTGTCCAGGACGACTAGCTTTAATAAAAATAAGGTCGATGTTTTCTATTACAATCGTCTATTACAATTGTCGTGGGACGTCGTAAGTTTGAACCAGAACACTGGTGTAACAGGCATAACAGTCGTTCAAATACTAGATACAGATGTATCTAGACGTGGTGCTCGTCAACTAGGTTCAGTAACTTCAGCTGAAAGGGGTACTTTAGTGACAGTAACTTTTGCACCAAACGCCATTGACATTGTTATTCTTTATTTTTCCACGGGTGCATTTCAAGGCCGTTTTGTTAGGGGTGGGTCAGTAGGGTATGCCGGAACTGCAAATCCCTCTGGTAGGATGCGGCATGAATCATACATGAATTTCCTGGAACACTTCAAGAAGCACGCAAATGTATTTCCATCTCATAAAGTTTTACTCATACTTGATAACCTCTCCTTACTTCATATTAATGCACCGGACTTTTGCAAGGACAATGGCGTTGTCGTCCAGTCCTTCCCTCCCCATTGTTCCCACAAAACTCCAGCCACTGCGTATGGCACTTTGAAGAATGCTGTAAACTCGACCAGGAAACTAAATGTCGATTTACGACTGTCCGGGGATTGTAACACCTGCTATTACCTCGCTATGACATCTTCCAACATCAAGCCCGCTTTGGCAAAACGGAAATTTTTCCATATAACGGGTAGCTGTTTTTGAGCTCTGTTTTGCACCTGCATTGATAGTGGATACACCTAATCCAGAATGTACAGCTGAGTCTGCAGTAGCAGAGACAACGTTTCGAAAACTGGCTATCAGTAAATTGCCTGTTACAACAACCCCGCAAACAAGCGGTGACGAACCTCTAGAAAATTTTAATAGTGCTACACCACCTAGACGCAGCTCCATCAACATTCAGGAAACTTCACTGAGACCCTCTGCAAGTGCATAATCATTCCTAATGATGCTATTATATTTACACCAGAAGCAGTACGGCCATTACCGAAAGCTCCCCAGAGGAAATATAATACGCCTAAAGGAAGAAAAGCTGAAAGTCTACAGTTTACACTGATACACCAGAGAAGGAATATATATGAAAGGAACGTGAAACAAGATTGCAACGAACCAAGGCTAAGCAAGTTAAGAAAAGATTGGACGGAGGGAAAGGTAAATATATATATATATATATATATATATATATATATATATATATATATATATATATTTCAAAACGAAAAATAATACTCAGTAGGAAATGTCATCAGAAGAGGTGGAATGCTACTGTATAGTTTATCACCATATTCAGAGAGTAGATCCAGATAAAAACTGACTCAGTGCACCACTTGTAAACAGTAGGCTCACGGAGAATGCACAGAAGGCAGTCTTAGCTACACTTGCCACAACTGTGACTCAGAGTACTCAGATTGATCCACAAGCTAAATATTTAACTGACTGAAGAATCGTTCGTTTCTAGTTCATTCTGTTGGCTCTGTGTTTATTTAATTGAAGAAATGTTTTAGTTTATTATTTAGAAATATCCTTACAAATATTAAAACCACGAAGACTGATTAATATTGTCATGCAATGCGATAATTATGCATGTAATTAGAATTAATGGTAAATAAAACATATTGCAGTACTATATTTTGTATTATATACATGTGCTTCATCTGATCCCAGTCACTGTTCCAGCTGCCCCTGGTATGGGGTCTATTGAAACAAAACGGATTTTTTTTTTTTTTTAGTTTTAAATCTTTGTAAAAACTGCATCCCAGGAACAAAGGTGTATAGCCGTTTCGCAGCTGGCTAGGCGCTCTTAAATTTGACATATCATAATTGTCGATTAGGTTATAAACAACGATAATATGAACGATAAAATTCAAATCGTCTCAAATGTACCCAGTCTACCTTAAGATCTGTTGAGGAAGACAGAGTATGGAATATAGCAATGTAATAATTGGGGCCTTGAGTGGAAATGCCACTCTGAGTTGAAGAGGCGGGTGCAAGAGAGATGCTTGTGGGAGACCGCATTAAATCAGCCAGACGACTGATGATTCAAACAAAAGTGGGAAATAAGAGATTCTACATGCTTCGTGTCTTGCTGCTAGTTCCTCGTTGATTGCGATGCAACTGAAACAAATATAATATGTGATTAGCTTAACGTTCTGTTGTTGAGTTTCGCAAACGACTTGGGCTATCTCTGACGCCTTTCTGTGGAGACGTTTTCATCTTGAGTTTACATTGTTGTGATGGACGGAAGGTATCGTTTCCCGCAAGGCCAACACCTATACATAACGTGATCTTCTGTGAGAAGCAGATTGCGCATTGTTTTACTGATGGCCCTTCAACTGAAGTGTTGTGCCCCCACTCTTGTCCCAATATGCCCTCGTTTCAACATAACATGTGGCACAGGGAGCTTTAAAAGTGGGATTACGTACTGGAGCGGTCCCATTGTGCTATGACCGTTGTGGTGACGCGAGTACTGCAGCTGGGTGCTACCACTGTGGCAGGCTGCCCAACTCTATTTCCAAAGCGGCGTGTGTTGGGAGCAGCGGGATGGGATCACCAGTACAGCGTTGAGTGCCGAATCAAGCATGCGTACTCAGCAGCAACGCTCTTCATCAGACGCTGCTTCCGTACAAGACGTTGATTAATACTGCTCAGGCGCTAGCTGTAGCTAGCGGGCAATGGGTGAGATTGAGAAGGCAGAGGAATACAACAGCAACAGCAGAGCAGTGGTCTGCTACGACAGCAGTCACGTTGACTTATTTCGGGTTTCAGCGACTTTGATGGCAGGACTGGTGTGCACAGCATGTGGCTCAAGGTGGATGACTTGAACGCACAGACGGCTGGAGATGAATCCAGGTCTCTCGGGCACTGGCTGGAGTATCAGGAGATGGCACCCAGTGGGTGGCCTTTCCACAGCTGATCCAGCTCGAGTTCCAGAAGCATCAGAGCAAGCTGACAGACCGTAAAGCTGTTGCTTCGCTTAACTGATTATGCTGTGAGATGAATCAACAGCTACCAAGTATCCCACTCTAACGATGGCTGGCGTGGAAACTGTGCCGGTTGAATGTGTGGCGCCAATGGATTGACGGTAACGCCTGAGTGGTAAACGTAATACACTCCAAGACAGAAAAAATACACTCCACTAAGAAATTATCCGAATGGGACAAAAGTCGGAGGATATGATATCCATATAAAGATAGAAAATTTACTGTAATTTCAGAAAAATTAGACTGTTACTCCATGAGGAACTGCTTCACAAATTGTACAAGTCAATAAATTGTAAGTCAACCACTGGCCCTTATCCAGTCAGTTATTCGACTGGGCATTGACTGACAGAATTTTTGTCTGTCCTCTTTAGGGATTCGTGCCAAATTGTCTCGGTACTCCGTCAAAATGTCGAGATGGATGGAGTGCCCTGTCCACAATGCTCCAAATGCTCTCAATTGGGTAGAGATCCGGAGATCTGCCAACCTTGCAAGCGAAGGTAGAGTGTGCCAAGGACAAACACAAGCAACAAAATACTCTCGTCTTGTGCGGGCAGGCAGTGTCGTGTTGAAATGTAGGTCCAAGATAGCTTGTCATGAAGGGCAACAAAACGGCGAGTATAGTATAGTCGACGAATCTAGTGCCATAAAGTTGCAATGGATGACAGTCAAAGTACTCCTGTTATTTGCACCATAGACAGACACTCTTTGTTGTCAGGCAATATGCCTGCACGATGACACAGTATTTAACAATCACGTCCACCGTTCAAAGCAGAACGATTTTCTTGCAGATAGCTGCCGAATATTGTGGGCAGTTAGACTGCAGACTTCATGGTTGAGTTCTTAGGGATGCCACAGCAGCATGTGTACAAGCGTTCGCGCCTTTTGCGAGGACGTCCATGTTCTCATTTTGTTAGTGGCCTCGGTTCGCTGAGCTGCGTCACATTCTGTGCTCATAACATGAAGCTGTCCCTTTGTGTAACTGGGTTGAAGATTGCCGATAATTCACGCAACCTATTGGCTATGCGCTTAGGGTTGCCAGATTTCTTGGTTGTTGTAAAATTAAGAAAATGGCGTCCTCAAAAATACTTTCGGTACGACAGTTTGTACCGGAGTTCTGATTTCAGAGAAATGTTCTTATACTATTTTTTCTCCAAGTTCTTGGCTGTGTCCGTATTTCAGCTCCACCTCTTAAGCCAATTAAAGAAAGTTTTTATTATCCAGGTGACTGAATCGCTTAAGCGGTATCGTTGAATAGTAACACTGTTGGGCCTGCCAGGGTGGCCGAGTGCTTCTAGGCGCTACAGTCTGGAACCGCGCGGCCGCTACGGTCGCAGGTTCGTATCCTGCCTCGGGAATGGGTGTGTGTGATGAGGTTAGTTAGGTTTGAGTAGTTCTAAGTTCTAGGGGACTGATGACCTCAGAAGTTAAGTCCCATATTGCTCAGAGCCATTTGAACTAGTAACGCTGTTGAGTTCCCATTAAGGTCCCTTTAATTGAATTCAATTTGCAGCAACATGGATCTCTGTTTCTCTGAGTCGTATCGCGGTTAATTTGTTATCTGATATCTGTTAATTGTTATTTGTTGTTTGATATAACCGCAAAACGCCAAGAAGTAAGTGTTTACTTAAAGAAAAGTATTCAGAAGAGTGATCCGTTATAAAACGAGAGACTATGAAGTAGAACCTGTAATTTATAATACATATGTTTCTATTACACATGGACGAAGGAAAATACTAACTATCGTTTAGCTACTGTAAATTATATATCAAACGTGTACTCTGCAAGCACTTCAAAATAAAATGGACAGTTACTTTGTTTCAAATTCATTAAACAGGGCAAATAAGTCACAGTAACAGAATTAGCAATGTGCTATCATACCTTTAAACATCATATGTCTTGGAAATCACTGGACTTCACACTTCTACGCTAAACTCCTAACTTTTTAACGATTCTGAAGCAGCAAAAAAATATGAGGTTGGCAGAACAAAATCAACAGCTATTAAGAAATCAGTGTTAGCTGTCCGTTATTTTGGTATTGTTACGGACGCTAGTGATCACAAAACCTACAAATTATTTATATTATTTGTTCAGTATTTTATACGCTAGTGATCACAAAACCAACAAATTATTTACATTATTTGTTAAGTATTTTATACGCTAGTTAAATTAGTTATAATAACTTTTCTACCAAACGAAACTGCACCGGCCGCTGTGGCCCAGCGGCTCTAGGCGCTTCGGTCCGGAACCGCGTGACTGCTATGGTCACAGGTTCGAATCCTGCCTTGGGCGTGGATGTGTGTTATGTCCATACGTTAGTTAGGTTTAAGTAGTTTTAAGTCTAGGGGACTGATGACCTCAGATGTTAAGTCACATAGTGCTCTGATCCATTTGAACCATTTTTTTTTTCGAAACTGCCTTAGAGGAAAACGAAACTGATAAAAGTAAGTTCGCAGCGTTTTGCAGCGACAATGCCAATACTAATTTTGGAGGAGTACATCGAGTTGGTACAAACAGTGTGCTCGCGAACCTGTCAAGCGAAGTACACGAAAATCCCGTAGGAGTTGGACGCCCAGCAGACTTAGGATGCTGCAAAGGCAGCCGCTGACATTATGAATGTTGACGTGGAAACATTTGTAATTAAATTTTTCAGATACGTCTCCACGTACACAGTACGCACGGAGCGTCAAAAAGAATTTTGAGGGAATTGTGACGGTTTCTTCAGTTTCTGCTAACCATATTGCGTCAATTTTAGTCTGTTTAAGAGAAACGTACCGGTTTCTCAGAGATAAATAATGGAACCCTAGATATAGTCAGGATCTCATTGAGTTCATGCGGTCTAAAAAACTGCTTAGTTTCTATGGGGACCAGTGCTCCTGCGGTAAACACTCACGTGTTCACATCAAGGTAAAATGATCCTGCGCATCTTTAAAAATACCTATGGTTGCCATTTAATCTAAAAACTTTAGGATAGTCGCACCTGTCTACTGCATCTATACGATTGTTGTGAACCGTTATTTTTTAGCCTTGAACATTTTATACGATTTTAGTGCAGTTTGTTCTCAGCATTTCTGATTGAGATACAGCAGCAAGTTCGTTTCGTCCGCTATGCCTTCGCAGCATGGTCTACTGTGTATGTTGATCACTTCGATTCCTGGAAATAGGTCATCTTTAACATTTTGTTGCAATTTTCACACTCAAATGGAAATTATAATTAATTCAGTAATTCCAGACTGCACATACTATGAATCAGCATCCTGATTGCTTAATTGGAATACCTACATTCATCGTTTGCGTGTCTGCAGTGCGCAGTTGCTCAGTGTGTTCGCTTGTCATATGCCTTGTGTGTGTGTGTGTGTGTGTGTGTGTGTGTGTGTGTGTGTGTGAGAGAGAGAGAGAGAGAGAGAGAGTTTAACAGTGCCGCTGTGTAATGAGACACCAGGACTTCTCGTTTCTCGTGGAGCGGAAGCCAAGCTGTCTCGAGTAAAGTCGAAAATGATAATGAGGGTACGTTTGTACGTTTTGTGCCGTGCGTTTCGCGTACATCGACTCAGCGACGATACAGCGCAACAGCTCTACCGGCGCATTTAACCTGGAAAGCACTGGCCGGGCAAGTGTGATCCAGCTAACCTGTACTGATGTGAACAGTTGCAGTATAGACGTAAAAAGAGACGAACACGTAACAATATAGCTTTGAATGTCATTTAAGACTTAAACAGAAGGTGGCAGAACTTTGGCGATACGCTGCTTAGGTGACTTGATGGAAAACATAACATGGCCTCCTTCTTACTTAACATGGTATTGTAATTAAAACAAGAGTGATGAAAATTTCTGAATTTATCAAGGGCAATTTTTCTGCATGAGCTATGTGTGGCGTAAAAGCGCACTGTTGATATCCCATGCAGTTAAATACTGAAGCCACAGAATGTATTACAGTCAGTCGTCTGGTAACCTCTCAACTCCTTCCATATGGGACTCCTCGTTAATGACGTGCTGTTCAGCATTTTTCCGTCGCTCGGCAGCGACGTGCCACAAAGCTTCGTGCATTACTTCCAGTGTGTTTGGCAGTTTAAATGTCTTGTTATTTCTCGTCGTAAAATCTCTTAACTTGGCCCTAGATCAGTTCTACTGGTTCAAACGGCATGGTACGGTGACAGCCGTAAAAATGCAGCATTTGTACAGTGTGCACGTCGTCGAGAAAATAGCCGTTATCCTTGTTTCTAAGATGCTTAAGACTCTGGTTAATGTGAGACCACATCTGCCCCGCAAAATAATGGTTATATTCAAATAAAGAATATTTGACTTTCATTTTTCTCCAAAAAATTTGATTGTTTAATATTTTCTTACCTTCAGCATTCTTTAACATATTTTATAAAATATCATTACTTAAGAATGTATATTCTCTACGAAAATCGGATTTTTTTGGTGCGATATGTAATTAGATACAAGAAGACGTGCATTTTCCTTAAAAATGATGGTTAAGTATAAGTTCACTAACATATGTTTGATTAAATTTATAATTAAATGATCTAGGTATTCAAACTGAAATAAAATGTTTTAGGCCACAGAAAGACTCGAACTGCGGCCTCAAAGCATACATAATGATCATCCTGCGAAGCTAGTGATTACACCAAGAATATTATTAAAATATTATCCGTTATTTATTATATAGTTTTTCTCGAAAAATGTCATTTTTCGCTCTAAACTTGTCCAAGACATTAAGAACAACCTGTTTCTCACCGTTAACGGTGTACTGCGCACTTGTTTCCCAACGAAGAGGGATGCAGTGTCACCTAATTTCACAGTATGTATTAACTGCGAAACAATCAGAGCACAAGCAGCATTAATGGAAACTGTGACTATACACGATTTATTAAATAAAAATTACGTAGCTGCAGTATGATAAAGAAAAACGTTGATGGCTGTCAGTAGGTCAGAATGTGTTAAAGTGTCATTTACAACAACATATTAATATATCTAATACATAAATTGGACGTTGTTCCAAGAGCGCAGCAACAGCAGTGTGCGAGAGTTACCATTCGCAAATTCAGTGTTGTCAGGGAAGAGCTCACTGGACGACGCGGTAGACGGATGTTGCGTTTTCTAACGAAAGCTGGTTCTGACTCGGTGCCAGTGATAGCCGTATATTGATTAGAATGAGGCCAGCTGAAGGCCTGCCAGCAACCTGTCTGCGTGCCAGACACACTGGACCTACATCTGCAGTTATGGTCTGCGGTGTGATTTCTTACAACAGCATGAGCACTCAAGCGGTTATCTTACGCACCCTAAAAGCAAATTTATAAGTCGGTCTGTCGATTCGAGCTCTTGTGCTGCAAATCGTAAACAGCAGTTCAGGGAGTGTTTTCTAACAGGATAACACCCGCCTACATACTTCTGTTGTAACCCAACATGCTCTACAGAATGTCGACGTGTTGCCTTGGTCTGCTCGATCACAAGATCCGTCTCCAATCGAGCACGTGTGGGACATTATGAGACGAGAAATCGAGCGTCATCCACAACCTGCATTAACAGTCCCTGTATTGACCGATCAGCTGCAACAGGCATGGAACTCCCCGGCTCTTGAAAGCACAATACATGCACGTTTGCACGCTTCCATTCAATATCATGGTGGTTACACTTGCTATTAATGTACCATCAATTCATATTTACAGTGGCGTATAAGGCGCTTACATTTATGTATGATCTAGCAATGGATCTTGCAGTGTTCATCACTTAAATATGTTACTTGGAAAAATGTATTTCAGAACCATCATTAATTCTGTTTCGGTATTCTGATATTTTTTCCATCAGTGTATTTTTGACTGTGTTAGTAACTGCAAATTTAGATGTTGTCAGATCAGATGAACAGAGCACAGGAAGCGCTACTATTTTGTCTCTCACTTTGGCAATGTAAAATAGGATTTTGGTTCTTCTCCCGCTGTGCACTCTCCCTGTTTGCTGTTAAATAGTCGCTGAAGGCCTTTCCGTTTCCACTGGCTGTGTCAAATTTGACTGTCTTGGACTACATCCAAATCTTTTTTATTCCAGTCTTTGATCACAATATGAATTCTTTAGGCGATCACCGGTTTCAGTCCGTAATGACCATCCTCAGATCTTCTTTACACCATGTCCTAAAGTGATAAGGCCATAATGGCATCCTCAAAACATATAATCAGCTCTGGATAACGTTGTTTGTTTCGGTATCAAGCACGTGCAGAAGTATCCAGGAGCCTTGTTTATAATGTCCCATTTCCCAGCACTATTACGGTGTGGTCTCAGCCAGGAGACACAAATTTTCGGGAGGTTAAAACTGACAGGAACTATTGGATAAAGCACAGGTTAGGTTAAGTTTGATGGATAAAACTTGTGTGTGTGCTATTGTTATACTGTACACCAACTTAATGGGACACACGGCCTCCACAATATAGTGCACTTTTACCATAGCCCACTATTACTTAACTGCTCTGCCTTAATTATTTTAGGTAGTGGAAAGAGTAGGTGAGCCACCCCAGTTGGAGTGCAGCCTCAGAACCAAGCCAAACCATGTAACGTGAGTGTTGACCATGCCGGTCGCGGAGTGGCCATGAACGAAAGCGCAGTGGGACTGAAGAGGAGCGACCCGCGAACAAACAAGACAGACGAACGGGAAAGGATGGACACGCACAGCGACAGACGACGGAGCAAGACACCGAGAACAACAACACGCAAGAAGTAAGGAGTAAAAATGGAAAACCTCACGAAATCAACAACGTCCACTCGTACAAAAAAATAGGTAAAGTAAACACGATGTCTGTGAGCGAGATATTGAGGGACTCACGCGAATATCAGACTGCCTCGCTGAATGAGAGGCAGGCGCTTAAACACATGATAGGGTACCCCGCTATTGGTCGCTGGGACCACGTGCTCCACAGTGGCGCCCTCACATTATACGCGGGCCAGGAGCGCGCGCGCAGCCACGGCTTACGGCGCGAGGGCTCGAGAGACCTCCAGTGGTAATCGAGGTCCGTGCCCGTCTGGCGCGGATTCGAAACCCGCGGCGCTCGGTACTTGAGTGAGGTATGTTTTAACACGTACAAGCCTTACTACCTCGCGGCTCACAGTTGCAGAAAGTTCATTCTAAATCAGACTTGTTTCGTCGTCTTTCTCCCACAGTTTCTAAATTAATGCTCTTATCATCAATACCTTTGGGGAGACGACATCACATTTCTCTCGAAACATTCACTTTCTTCATTACTCGAGTTTGATATTAAGTCTGAACAGAATTATTCATAGGATGAAAATCCAGCTTACACCCTTCTGAACACAAAACGCTTCATCTTGAAATACCACTGTTATTACGTCCCCTCCTCCGCCCCCCCCGCCCTCCCAAATGATATTTCTTCGATATGCCTTCCATCTCTAGCAAGGTCCTAAATTCGTCACAGGTAAATTTTTCCCTCTCACCAAGCCAACGTTGCTTTGTCGAGTACTTCTTCGAATTACATTCTCGATTCTCTTATGCGTTATTCCGATTATCGGTTCACAAGAATAATTTGTCAGACTAAGGATCCGACTGTTTTCACATCTATCCGCACCGGACTCCTATGACAACATAGTGAAAATCGAACCCCTTTTATGTCATCAGTCTCTTGAGTGGTTTGATGCAGCTCTCAAAGAATTCTTTTCCTGTGCTAAACTCTCATCTCATGGCAGCACTGGATCAATCATCGGCAATTATTTGTTGCATTTAATCCTAGCTTGTCTTCCACTGCAAGTTTTACCCTCTGCGGTTCCCTCCAATAACTGAGAAGATACTTACGAATGTGTTAACACATATAGGATCACTCCACCCATTCTTCTTGTTAATGTTTCCCACATGCCGCTTTACTTAGAGATTCTGGGGAGAACTTCCTCCTTTCTTACTTTATCAGTACGAAAAATTTTTTGACACCAAAAAAATGTTCAAATGTGTGTGAAATCTTAAGGGACTTAACTGCTAAGGTAATCAGTCTCTAAGCTTACACACTACCCAACCTAAATTATCCTAAGGACAAACACACACACCCATGCCCGAGGGAGGACTCGAACGAGCCGCGATACCAGCCGCACAGTCCATGACTGCAGCGCGTGAGACCTCTCGGCTAATCCCGCACAGCTTTTTTGACACCCTTCTAGAGCATCGCATCTCAGACGCTTCCGTTTTCTTCTTCTACGGTTTTGCCACAGTCCATTATTCTCTTCTATATACTTATTTTCTGACTCGTTTGATGCATCGTGCCACAAACTCCTCTCCTGTGCCAACCTCTTCATCTCAGAGCAGCAGCAGTAGCAACCTACGTCGTCAGTTATCTGCTGGATGTATTCCTAACAGTGTCTTCCTTCTACAGCTTTTTCAGCTTTACAGCTACCCCCAGTACCATGGTTTTTGTTACATGATGTCTTCTTTAACAGATATTCTATCAGCTTGTCCCTTCTTCTTGTCAGTGTTTTCCACATATCGCTATTCTGCGCAGAACATCCTCACTGCTTACCTTATCAGTCCACCTAATTTTCAACATTCGTCTGTAACACCACATCTGAAATCCATCGATGCTCTTCTGTTCCGGTTTTCCTACAGCCCATGGTTCACTACCATACAATGCTGCCTCCAAACATACATTCTCAGAAACCTGTTCCTCAAAATAAGGTCTATGTTTGATACTAGCAGATATCTCTTGACCAGGATTACTATTTTTGCCAGTGCATGTCTGCTTTTTATATACTCGTTGCTCCATCCATCGGTCCTGAAGTTAAGTTTATCGTTGCTCTTATTTCTGCTACTTCTCGTTACTTCCGTATTTCTTTGATTACTGTCAATCCATATTCAGTACTCATTAGACTGCTCATTCTATTTAACACTGTAATTCTTCTTCACTTTCACTGAATATAGCAATATCAGCAGCAAATCTTATCACTGATGTCTTTTCACGATAGATTTTGACCCCACTGTGGAAACTTTCCTTAATTTCCGTCTTTGCTTGTTCGATGTACAGATTGAACAGTCGGGATGAAACATTACAACCCTATCTTACATCCTTTTTAAGCCGAGCACTTCATTCTTTTTCGTCCACTCTAATTATTCCCTCTTGGCTCTTGTACATGTTGTATATTACACGTCTCTCCCCAAAGCTTATCCCTATTTTTCTCTGATTTTTGAACATCTTGCAGCACCATTGATTGTCGAACGCGTTTTCCAGATCAACAGATCAAATGAAAGTGTCTCGAGTTTTCGTCAGTCTTGCTTCCATTATTAATCGCGACGTCAGAATTGGCTCTCTGGTGCCTTTACCTTTCCAAATCCAAACTCTCGTCATCTAACACATCCTGATTTTTTTCCCCATTCTTCTGTAAATTATTCTTGTCAGCTACTTGGACGCATGAGCTGTTAAGCTGATTGTACGATATTTCTCGCACTTATCAGCTCTTGCAGTCTTCGGAATTGTGTGCATGATATTTTTCCGAAAGTCACTTGATATGTCGCCAAACTCATACATTCTGCTCACCAAAGTGAATAGTTGTTTTGTTGCCACTTTCTCCAATGATTTTAGAAATTCTGGTGGAATGTTATATATCCCTTCTGCCTTACTTGATCGTAAGTCCTCCAAAGCCTCCTTAAATTCTGGTTCTGATACCGGATATACATAATGAGGTAATTGTTTTACTGATTCTCTCAGGACAACAGAACTCTTGCGATCATACACTGAAGTAATACAAATTTTTTCTAGACATCCTGACTTTACTCGCCAGTGTATCGCATTTTGTGAAACATCTTTAGCTTTTGGAATGTTCTCTTTTCAGGTGTTTCTTGTTTCCTCCATCATACCGTAGCCCGAAAAGTTTCGAGACTGTGATCATGACATAGAGAAAAAATTTAAGATGGTGGTGGCTTTATCGTTTGAGGTGTTTTAGAAGCCTTCTCCGCTAAACTACAACGTACAGAAAGCTCATACTCCTATGTGGAACGGTCATAAAAATCCTTCTTTGGGATGTTGTTCACCTCGCGCAACGATCTAGGCAAACTACACGTTGTTGCTTCATGGTAGGTTCGCATTGATAACACCCAGTCTCTTCACTCATGATGATGTTTTCCGGAAAAGAAGTGTCAGTATTTCAATCATTTCGCGGGAGGAGACCACGCCCCGTCTTTTTTTTTCATGAGTCAAGGTGTGTGGGAAATACTTTGTCTCCCTTAAAAAATTCTGGAGAATGTCTTGAGTGATTGACAGATGTTCGGTTCGTTACTCCACTGCGATCCGTGACGCAACAGCGGTGACAGACAATGGCGAAAGGTCATGTACATAAGAATGCCAGTTGACAACTGACTGGTTCGGATGCTCATATGTTGTTTACAGCTATTATCTAAAGCTTATGCCATACTTCTTGCGCTTTCACAGGTTTACGTCAGGAACAAAACCTGTCTCCGAACTTCGGGGATGGGCGTTGTATGTTATTATGTTTCCAAGACAGCGGAAAGTATTCGATTTTTCTACTGAAAGCTCCCCATTTCTGACGTTACGTTTATCACTAGCATTACTTTCGCCTCTTCTGTGTTTAATCTCAACCCAGGGCGTTACTTTCGTCTTTCCTGCGTTTAATCTCAATCCATGGCAGGCGCTCGTTTATTGTGTACTCCACTCAATAGGTCGAGTAGTTCTGCCTCAGTGTCACCAGCGTATCACATCACTGATATCCTTTCTCTCTAAAGTTTATTCCAAATCATACATCATTATTTGGTCACCATCGCGGCTTATTCGACGTGCTGTCTGAAAGGTAAGTTGAAAGATTTCGTTCCCGATCTACCTTTCTTATTTTGTCCCACTTTGATTTTGTACTTGTATATTTTCCGTCTTTCCCTATATCTTACACTTATTTCCTTAAAACTCCAGAGAAACTTATAGAATTTTACATCGTCGAAAGATTTTTCTAGATCGACGAATATCGCGAACGTATCCTGATTGGGAGATACGATACTGCGTGAAGAGTCTGACAGAGCACTGAAAGACCTGAGTCGAAACAAGGCCCCGGGAGTAGACAACATTCCATTACAACTCCTGACGGCCTTGGGAGAGCCAGTCGTGATAAAACTGTACCATCTGGAGAGCGAGATGTATGAGACAGGCGAAATCCACTCACACTTCAACAAGAACATAATAATTCCAATCCCAAAGAAAGCAGTTGTTGACAGATGTGAAAATTACCGAACTATCAGTGTAATAAGTCACAGCTGCAAAATTCCAACACGAATTCATTACAGACGAATGGAAAAACTGGTAGAAGCCGACCTCGCAGAAGATCAGTTTGGATTCCGTAGAAATACTGGAACACGTGAGGCAATACTGACCTTACGACTTATCTTAGAAGAAAGATTAAAGAAAGGCAAACCTACGTTTCTGGCATTTGTAGACTCAGAGAAAGCTTTTGACAATGTTAACTAGACTAATCTCTTTCAAATTCTGAAGGTGGCAGGAGTAAAATACAAGGAGCGAAAGGTTGTTTACAATTTGTACAGAAACCAGGTGGCAGTTATAAGAGTGGAGGGACATGAAAGGGAAGCAGTGGTTGGGAAGGGAGTGAGACAGGGTTGTAGCTTCTCCCCGATGTCATTCAATCTGTATATTGAGCACGCAGTAAAGGATACAAAAGAAAAAATTCGGAGTAGGTATTAAAATCCATGGAGAAGAAATAAAAACTTTGAGGATCGCCGATGACACTGTAATTCTGTCAGAGACAGCAAAGGACTTGGAAGAGCAGTTGAACGGAATGGACAGTGTCTTGAAAGGAGGATATAAGATGGACATAAACAAAAGCAAAACGAGGATAATGGAATGTAGTCGAATTAAGTCGGGTAATGCTGAGGGAATTAGATTAGGAAATGAGACACTTAAAGTAGTAAAGGGGTTCTGCTATTTGGGAGCAAAATAACTGATGATGGTCGAAGTAGTGAAGATATAACATGTAGACTGGCAATGCCAAGGAAAGCGTTTCTGAAGAACAGAAATTTGTTATCATCGAGTATAGATTTAAGTGTCAGGAAGTCGTTTCTGAAAGTGTTTGTATGGAGTGTAGCCATGTATGGAAGTGAAACATGGACGATAAATAGTTTGGACAAGAAGAGAATAGAAGCTTTCGAAATGTGGTGCTACAGAAGAATGCTGAAGATTAGATGGGTAGATCACATAACTAATGAGGAGTTATTGAATAGAATTGGGGAGAACAGTTTGTGGCACAACTAGACAAATAGAAGGGACCGGTTAGTAGGACATGTTCCGAGGCATCAAGGGATCACAAATTTAACATTGGAGGGCAGCGTGGAGGGTAAAAACGGTAGAGGGAGACCAAGAGATGAATACACTAAGCATATTCAGAAGTATGTAGGTTGCAGTAAGTACTGGATTTGAAGAAATTTGCACAGGATAGAGTAGCATGGAGAGCTTCATAAAACCAGTCTCAGGACTGAAGACCACAACAACAACAACATCCTGATTGTCCTGAAGTCTTCATTCCATTATCGAGCGCAACGTCGGAACTGTATCTCTGTTGCTTTTCTGAACTCGAACTCATCGTCATCTCACATGTCGTTAACTTTTTTCCATTACTTTCTGAAATAGGAGGCAAATGATGTTAAACTAATTGTGCGGTACTTCACACGCTAATTGGTCCCTTCTATCATCGAGATTGTTTGGATGATCCTTTTCCGAGAGTCTCTAGGTATGTCTCAAGATTCACAGATTCAACAAATAAACTTTAGTAGTCGGTTGGATGGGATTTTCCCCTGTGACTTTAGAAATTATAAACTACTGTTGTCTATACTTTTCACCTAATTTGCTCACAAGTTTTTCTAAATCTCTGTTATACGCTGACGTTACTGGAAGCTTTATGTTATCCATGCCGACCACTATTTCGTCTCCTACCACATCACCAGACAAGTACTACCTACTATGGAGACCAATATTTCATCTAACCTCTGTCTCGTCTGTGTTTAAGAATGGATGTCTCATTACATTCTTAGTGTTGCCATCATTGCTTTGCGTTTCGCTATGGTTGGTTAGAATTTTCTATACATCGTACCAGTCCTTCCGACGACTATTTAGTTGCTGATTTCTCCACAATTTTATCAGCCATTTTGGCTTCGCTTTCCTGAATTTCTTACTTACTTCGTTACTAAGCCACTTGTATAACTGTCTGACTGTACTAAACATTTTAGTATTTTTATCTTGCGTCGATCAACTGCAGTATGTCTTCTGTTGTTTAACTTTTCTTACCCATGCGGTATTAGGCTTACAGTTTCTGTACTGACTAGTGGAACTAACGTCTCGTAAAAATACTACCTGGTAATACTATTACATAACCATTAGCAGTGTCTGTTCTTGTATTGTAGTGCCGGAAATAACCGTTGGCCTTCACAGTTTCTGGATGTCTGAAAAATTGTGGCAGTTTAATATCCACATACCAATAACACGTTGTTGTATCGAGTGAAAACGTCGGATGAATAATTCGTGTTGTGCTCAGTGCACACAGCACTAATATTTTCATGATGATTATCCTCAATTCTTCTTAGATTTCACGTACCGTAGTAAATGCTGCCTACGTTTATCAGAAATAGAGCATTTCAGAAACAACATCGCCATCATGCACGGATTGCAAAATTCAAATGCAGTACTGAAGTCGAGCAACAGTATCTCAGTTGATCAGTTGAGTACCATCATTATTTTCTAAGGTTTCATTTTAAATTTTTTTAACAAGTCTATGAGAAGATGCTATTGAGTGAGTCTGAAGTTGTAAGTGGTCCCATTTTTACTCAGACTTCTTTCAAAGACGCTCCTAGCTCGTGTAATTTGATCTAGGTTAAGGCCGGTACATCTCGTTCCACAGTCTGAGCAAGAGGTCGTATCGTTAACATAGATTGGGTATTGTCTACTGAGGTGACTTCTGTTCCAGTGCAACGCCGATGGCAAGGTTTGAGTTGTACGTTAATTACGCACAAACTATGTCATTAGCAACGTTACGTATTAATGGAACTAGGGGCATGATGGCGCCTAGTATTTGAAACTGTTTGCTAAATAAATTTTAATGACACATTCATCTGCATTTCATTTCAAAAACGTCCATCGGTAGAGTGGCTTCTGAACTAAATTCTTCTATAATGGACCTCTTTGTATTACACAATTTACCATCATGCTATGTGACATGCTGTTGCACTTGGTGGACTATAACTGGTGGGATGATAAACCTGCTGACGCACAACTTCATGAAGCATATAGCGATCTCAGTGTATTACTATCATGACAGCTGTAATGATTACAAAACTTGAAAATACTATCCATTATTTAATTTCTGATCCGACAAGCAGTCTTTGTTGAATCATAGACGAAATACGATGGTGTAATGAAGAGTAATGCCTTAAATATTTTTTATGTGAAGTCTCTTAACGCTTTTGACACAAAGCAAACATTATAACCATTCTGAACCTTTATTCTTCGTGTCTACGTGTTTGCAGCTGCTTGCTGCTAACGGGCTCCGAGTAACATGGTGGTGTGTAACTAAAGTATGTCGGTGTGTGAGAAACAGCGTGCTGTAATCGAGTTTTGAATCTGAAGAGTACGTCCACACATGATCACCCACTCCTTCAGAACGACAATGCTAGGCCGGAAACCAGCGCTGCGACGTCGGAAACAATCCGACGCCTTGGATCCAAAATCATGGACCATCATCCATATAATGCCGACTTGGCCCCCCATCCGATTTTCATCTTTTCCCGAAACTTAAAGAACATCTTCGAAGAATTCGCTTTGACAAAAATGAAGTCGTGCATGCAGAGGTGACGTTGTGACTTCGTCAACAAAGTCAGTTTAGAGTGCCCGTATCAACAAACTGGTCTATCATTTTGAGAAATGTGTTCGACGCCAAGGTGACTATATTGAGCAATAAATATGTAGATATTAAGAATAAAGATGTAGAGTGATAATTACTTTCGGTTTATATGTAGATATTAAGAATAAAGATGTAGAGTGTTAATTACTTTCGGTTTATTTAATCAATCTTAAGAATTTTCCATAAAAGTTTTGCAATCTTTACTTTCCAGCATGTCCTCGTTACAAGGAAATTGCCATTATTTGTTCATCCATTCCTGATTTAAAAATACCATTTTTCCTTTAAGGTACTTGTTGTAACAGAAGAGCTAACTATTTAAATAGAGTATCGGAACTGAAGTGACCGATTTAATTATGTATTTTACGTGTGGAAATAAATAAATAATGAGGAAACATTGTGATATTTATACGGTGCTGTAACTGAACATCAAAATAAGTACTGAAACTCTCTCTCCATCTCTTTCTTTTTTCATCCTTTTTCCTCTCTTCTACCCCACCCCTTCCCTCTCTCTCCTCCCCCCCCCCCTTCTCTCCTCTCTCTTTGCCGCACACACGTGCAAGCACACACATTTACATATATTCATTGAAATGTGCAGGTGCTGGTGCGTCTGGAATAAATTGTTACATTCCTCAGACGCGGTGCTGTAAACCTAGTTAGTAACTTCCGTAATCCCTTGAAGGAGACCTTGCCTACGCTGAGGCAGAACAGAGGCACTTCTAGTGAGCCCTTGCTTCCCTTTGCTTTTGTTTCTGGGTACAGCCACTCCGAAATTCTATTTGGAATACATGGCTGGCGGAGGGAACACAGCGGCTCCGTCAGTTCATCCACCACGAGTCGTTTACTGGATGAGTGCTTTAGCAGAGTCGCAAGCGTTAGTTTCACGAAAACTAGGCGAGAGAACGAGTTGTTGTAGATGATTTTCTCACGTAACACCAAATTACATCATTTCTTCGTGAAATACTACACTGTAAACTCCTGCGTCTCACAAATGCCTCTGAGTCATTCCGTATGTTCAGCTACATAAACATAACCATCACACATGTGTAATTGTACGTGGATGTGCAGCTGCCAGTTCTGACAGAAAAAGATATTCGCATATAATAAAGATGGGTGCACCTATGTGTGTGTGTGTGTGTGTGTGTGTGTGTGTGTGTGTGTGTGTGTGTATGTGTATTATGTTCCACTTTCTCTCCTAAACTATTGGATCGATTTTAATCAAACTCCGTACACATATCACATATTGTCTGGTAATCATCGCTGTGAGGATAAAAACTGAAGCTCATGACGCACGAATATCAGTGCTTCAGTCACCTATTATTTGAGTATGAAAGCACTTATACATTTACAAAAAAATTTCCACTTAATTTCTGACTGT
This sequence comes from Schistocerca piceifrons, assembly GCF_021461385.2. Classification (NCBI taxonomy): domain Eukaryota; kingdom Metazoa; phylum Arthropoda; class Insecta; order Orthoptera; family Acrididae; genus Schistocerca; species Schistocerca piceifrons. The sequence continues at coordinate 52,111,051 of NC_060138.1, forward strand.
AATGAAACTTTCTATCGTTGACTGACGACCCCGAGAAAATTACGAAAGGAAAAAAAGTTTATCGCTGACTATATTTTCGCTGTTCATGCAGTGAAACTGCTGCATGAAATATGAAACTTCAATTTAGTACTTCTTTATTAATAACTGTACTCACGACATTTTTCAAACAGTATTTACCATTTGATATACCTACCAAAATATATCACTGTACAATACGTAGTTCAGGACACACGAGGTCATAAGTATTGGCCAGCGTCAAAATGAGACAACAAGGTGGAGTTCGCCAGAGACACAGGTGAAATAAGTTTGCAAACACGTGTGACATATTTTAAATATATGTGTATAAAGGGACAAATGCATAAGTAAGAAGCCTCATCCTAAAACCGCTCGAAAGATTTGAGTTACATTCGGGATACATATTAGCTACGATTTAGAAAAGCATACTGTGGCGAGGGGGTGATAAAGTTGAGATGGAATGAGGGAGGAGGAGACGGACAGATGGAGAGGGAGAGGGAATAGAGGGACACAGATAGGGGAGAGGAGGGTGAGATCGTTGAAGGAAGAGGTGGACAAACGGGGAAGGAGCAGAGGAGGAGCAGATGAACAGAGAGGGAAGAAGCAGATGCATGGAGACGGGAGAAGCAAGAGATGGAGACAAAGAGAGGGATTGAGTAAATGAGCTGATAGAAGATACATACTGTGGCCCGGTCGGGTGCTCAGGTAGTGTCTAATAAATGTACACGTGGTTTCTATGAGCGTGCCGCTATAGCTCCGCATCCCGACCCCCATTCCAAGGGGATTATACAATGGTATTCTTCTGTACCCCATACATGCAGACGGTCAGGCAATGGAACAGCAGGTGTTAGCCCTCAAAGGACGGGTCGCAGGGTTGAACTTCCTGTGGCAAGTCGGCGAAGCAGCTGGGAGCCGAGTGTCGAAATGGGCGAAACTTGCTAGAATGTTCTTTCTAGAAAGGTTGACAGTGTTGTACAAAGTTACAGAATATTTCGCACACTTCTAGAATGTTCTAGAATGTTCCAAACTGTTCTAAAATGTTCGAGAATATTCTAGATTTTTTCTAAATGTTTGATGTCCCTGGATTTGTGAGAAAGTTCCATTGGGAATGTTCCATTATCCTTTTGGGATTGTAATATATTCTAGCTCGTAGAGATATATGTGGGCGATGGCAAGATGCATGTGTCAGTTCATCGATTAGAGTGGACGGAAGAAAAGTGAAAGGGATAGTGTGGGTTCCTGTCCACTCGTCGCTTATAGGATGCCTAAAGGATGCTGCGTTCTTGGAATGCTATAGAACAATTCAAGCAAATAACATTAGGAGTTTCACTTCAGTAAACTTGTATTTACAACAAGTGTCGCAAGCGATGGGCGACATGCAAACAGTTATGTACTTCGCTACAGACAGTGTCCAAACAAGCAACGGATATGGATCACTAATAACTGTTCTCGTAACACTCTCTGATAGGCCGCGCTAATACTCTGCGAATACTTTCCACTAATGTCCGGCTTAGGCTGGCAGGAGCTGCGCTTATATTCACTTCGGCTAGATGCCGCTCCTATCGTGGTGACGTCCTGGTCAGCGCGCTATTGGTCGAAGTCGTTTCATCGCCTTCTCACCCCTAGCGTTCCTCATCTTCGTTCCAGCACTTTTGGTTACGCCAGAATAAATAGAAAATTTAAGAGAAAATGAATTGCTTAAGATAATTAAGTGGAATTATAACTTATTTAAGTAATATCAACATTTAACAAGATACGACATGTTAAAGAGGAGAATATCTTCACAGAGTTGTCCTGAAAAGAAAGAAACAACAAAAATATGAAACCTATAAGGAGCTAGAAGGACTTCTAGCTTCACCACAGAGGATAATGCATAGTTTGAGAAAAAACTTAACATGTCTAACTAGATGAAACTTGAGAAGTGGATCGAGTTAGTCGGCCAGCAGACATAGAGAAACTGGTGAAGAAACAAAGAAAAACGACAAGGAAATGAAGATTACAAAAAATGAAATTCATATGGGACATCGATTGCACGTGCATGACCAAAACACTAGTGCACAAGAAGTGCAAAGCAGAAGAAGCAACTGTTGAAGTTTGGCAGGTGGAGCACTCCAATGCGATCTCACTAAAGAGAACAATGAAACATAATCACTCTGTCATTGACAAAATCGGTCAAGCCTTGGGTTCTGATGAGCTAAGGAATGTTTTCAAAAAACAAATTAGAATAAAAGCCAAGCTAAGTGGATCTTTGTCAGATGGTCTCGAAAACTCCTCATCAGCCGATTGAAAGCTGTGATTCAACTTAGTCAGGTGTTCGTACACTATTTAATGGACCATTAAAATGCATTCATATGTGTTTGTGGACAATTACTCTCTTGTAAGGTGTATAAATAGTAATCAGTATTGGGAAGTATGTTTCACGACTGCTTATGGAGTAATGTCAAACTGTGCTCGTATCAGAAGTGTTTCGATGTGTTAATTGGCAACTGAAAGTTACGTTATGCATGGAAACTCTTCCCAGCATTTGGGAAACTTAGGAACTAACTGGAGTGTGCAGAAAATGGTTTTCATGTACTTCAACGCATGCGTGTACGCGTTGTAGCATGTTCTGTCTCTGACGTTCAAATCGACCAGGCTGCATCCGAAGAGTTTGAAAGGCAGGATGAATACGTTGCTCAAGTGTCTCCACATCTGGAACAGGCTCTGCATACACAATACATTCGATATGGCCCTGTAACCAGAAATCGCACGGTTTCAGGTTCGGTAAAGGATCAGGCCATGCTGCCGGACCCCCTCTTCCTATCCATCGACCTGGCAAGTCACAACTAAGATGCGCCCGGACGTTAATGGCGAGGTGGTCTGGAACACCATCATGTAGAAACGACATAAGCCTTGAACCATCAGTGGCACTTCTTCCAGCAGGGAGGCAAAGTCATCCGCGAGAAACGCCGATAGTTCCACCCTCTTACGCGACTTAGAAGGTAGACTGGTCCCAATACGGTGTCGCCAAATATTCCGGCCCACACATTCTGGCCACACCGATGCTGATGATTCGCTGTACCATTCCATGGGCGTTCTGCATACCATCCCACATGTGACTGTTATGAAAGTTGAAGACACCACTCCGAGTAAAGGTGTCCTCATGTGTGAATAGGATGGACGACACAAATCCCGGAATCGTGGTTGCCTGATGAAGAAATCAGTGATGAAACTGCTCCAGATGTGGAAAGTCCGTCGCTAGTAAGCCGTGCACATTCTGCAAGAGACAAGGTTAGCAACAGTTTTCGTGGAGTATGTTCCTCACAATCGTCTGGCGTACTCTGCACTGCTGGGCCAACTGCCTGGTACGGACACTGCGGCCACTTCCACAATGTTAATCACATTACCTCCTGCTTTGGTGTCCAAACATTTCGGTTACGTCCGCCATGATTACACGCTTCCTGAAACAACCTTGTCTCACACAAACGGCGAAATACTCTTACAAACACTGAATTCTGTGGTTCTAGTCGGTGGGGATAGGTTTCCTGATACTACATTGATGCCCGCCGAACGTTGCCATTTGCCTTTCCATAAGTAAACACAGTGGCAGCAAGCTCTCGATTAGAATATGGAATATACGGAATCATGGTGTACAACGCTGTATCACATCCATTACAAGGTGAGTCAACAAGAGGAGTCAATCGGACACAACATTACAAATTGCTGTCGCATGAGAGGGCCCTAGGGGATGACCTTTGAAGAACAATACCACCCTCTAGAAGGAAATCATGCATTTGGTAACTGTGGCTGAAGGGTACAGCGAGAATTAGACAGCATGCTTTGTAAAAAAAGTATGATTGAATAAATTGTCTCCAGGATGGAAACCATGAATAACCGGGCATAAGGTCATTAGATCTTGTTTGTTCCGTATCTTCTCATCGATCAGTTCCCAGGCTCTCTACACGGTGCAATAATTTAGTCTGTATTCGAGACGTGAACGAGGTGAGTAGAAACAACAGTCCAGCTTGGTACTCATAAATTCTGTGAAAGCTTTCGGCAACATCGCACAGTGTTTGTAACGTAAGCACTTCAGGAACAAGGTGTCGTTTCCACCTGACGTTGAGATACTAAAAAATATTTTCTTGAAGTGCTTCAACTGATATTAGACTTCACAAGTACTGTGATAAAGTCAGAACAGAAACATGAGGCTGCAAAGGACATTTCACCTCCTGCAAACTGCACACAGCAATCCTAGTGGAAGTTCTGAGTTCTTCAAACTGTGATGTTGGGGGAGTAGGTGTCAAAGAAACATATGTGAATATACATCGTTCAGCAAGTGATACTGTACAGTTTACCTCTAGAGCAGTTATATTTCAGCGACTAATAGTGGAATTTCAGGTAGTTTTAATGCAGCCCTAGAAACCTGCCATAACATGTGTAAGATAATATATAATCAACAATTCAGAAAGGAAATTGTACAAATTAACCACTAAAAGATAAAAACATCTCTTAAGTTGTTGTATCTAGTATGCGGGAAGCGAAAGACGGGATTGGCAGCAAAATAAATTAACAGAAGAGTAAAAGTTTTCTGGATTACTATTGGTAATACACATAGCGTTTTCACAGTGTGTTTGATTTGCCGAAAAGGAAAATTTACAATCAAGGACAATTACGGATAGTTTTTAATTTCAGTGGGACTTCGAATTTTATTGTGTTAACAATTACAGAAGGAGAAGTTGCTGACGGGAATTGGGGAAATGTCGGTCGAAAATTAGTGGGAGAGAGGGTAAATTAATAGACAGGAGCGGAAGAAGTAATTACGACCAGAGTGAAAATTCTGTGAGGAAGGGCAGAACACAGCCAGTCAAAAAGAAGGACGACGAAATAAATTGCTGCTTTCGTCGGAGTAACAGAGGCCTCAAACGATGACTTAATGGAAAACAGCTTACGACACATAGACAGACTGCTTGACTTAAAAATGCAACACCAAGAATGAAAGAATAACCATATTTTACTTATTGTATGTACACAGAATAGTAGAAAAGTAGAGAAAGTTGTACAGCCGGCCGGTGCGGCCGAGCGGTTCTAGGTGCTTCAGTCTGGAACCGCGCGACTGTTACGGTCGCAGGTTAGAATCCTGCCTCGGGAATGGATGTGTGTGATGTCCTTAGGTTAGTAAGGTTTAATTAGTTCTAAGTCCTAGGGGGCTGATGACCTCAGATGTTTCATGGTGAGATAGTTGTACAGCTGGCCTGTGTGGCCAAGCAGTTCTAGGCGCTTCAGTCTGGAACCGCGCGACTGTTACGGTCGCAGGTTCGAGTCCTGCCTCGGGCATGGATGTGTGTGTTGTCCTTAGGTTAGTTAGGTTTAATTAGTTCTAAGATCTAGGGGACTGATAACCTCAGATGTTAAGTCTCGTAGTGCTCAGAGCCATTTGGACCATTTGAAAGTAGTACACAAATCCTCTCGTAAGACAATATCTCGAACACGCTGGACATTAACTTCTTGATGAAATAATTTACCAACAGCCGTATGTATTGTAGAAATTTATTTTATTTTATGAACTTCTATGTGCTACCAGTTTCGGCATTATATTGATGCCATCTTCAGGCCCCTGTACAATGAGAAGAAGAAATGTACTATTATAAAAATATAGAACATACGTTAACAACTGACAGGTGTCATGTTAACTATTTAAGTGGCTCAAAAACATTTTGTTTATCACTAAAATTATATGTAATATTGGGGCACATACGCCTCTGATCATGTCATGTTGTTGTTAATAGTTTTCACTGTTTTACTCGAATATAGCATGATATATGAACATATGTATACGCTATAATTCATAAAACCATACCACACAGTTGTAATAGGCCATGCAACACCTCAAATGTACTGCATTCAATCGTATGTCCAGTGGAACAGAGGAAGAATTTTTTTTTAATAATAATTAACTAATATAGATAACAATAAAATAAGTTAAAATACATGAAAATGTGACAACTATCTCTGAATACATAAGTTACATATGAGTTTTCTAGGTCGTGTAATGTGTGGTACGACAAACAGCTGCCGCAATATTAAGGATAAAAAGCATAAAAGAGTTTGTCTTAAAACCCAGTTGCATTCACGAAGTAAACCAATGCAGTCGTACTATAAAATCATCAAACACCTGGTCATAGTAGGCACTTCATTAGGACCTTTATGTAGGACAATCCCACATTGTGCTGAGTGGATTAATGCAAAGCCAGTAGCTGCTTCATATAGTCATGGTTACAAAGAAGATTCATAACTCTGTATATCAAAAATGTCTATCTTCCTACAAGTCAGTCCTACACAGTTATGCAGAATTATACCAAGTGGAATCGATTGAATAACTTTGGTGTCAGATATCGGATACCTCAGTGCATGCTGCTTTGACTCTAATGGCGGAGTTCATCAGTGACAGTTGCTACCTAGTGTTGGTGCGGCTCACCATTGGCCACCCGCGTCCAGATGTTGTCAAATCTTGCGAACGTGCAACCCCCAGCAGCAGTGGAACACCCTCTTCATTTTGGATGGACAACAAAGCACGGGTAACATGCGATCTTGTGTCAAGAGCTCGAAGAGGGGCCCAGCCATCAAATACGTTAAACGTAAAAATTCAATGCTAAGAGATCAAATTACTGGCTATGCAATTTATATGTGGTCGTGTTGTGTACCTAATATTTGGTTACCATGTTTCCAAATGAAAAAAACTGGGGTGATGAGATTACAAAAAATCTCTCTGTGAATCTCAATGACTTACTTTTTTTTAAAAAAGATTTTTTCTTGAATTTGATGTTGTCATAGCATTGATAGCAAGTGAGATCTTTATAGTTATTATATGAATGCGTGGTGTCTATTCTTTCAGACCTGTCCGAAAGACACCACATGTTCATATATGACTTACTTTTTTTTTAAATATTTTTTCTTGAATTTGATGTTGTCATAGCATTGAGAGCAAGTGAGACCTTTATAGTTATTATATGAATGCGTGGTGTCTATTCTTTCAGACATGTCCGAAAGACACCACATGTTCATATAACTGATTCACATGGACAGGCAATAGATCCAGGTCCTCTGAGGATACACAAGCACTTCCAACCTCCGGTGGGAATCTCGGAGTAGCGAGCAGAGAGGAAATGGACAGGGACTATGGATAGATGGCGCTCGATGGGAATGTGGGTCGGCAGTGAGGCGTACCGAGATAGTCCGTGCGGTTCCGTTAACAGATTCCCAACAGGGAATCTTATAGCGCTCTTAGAAAAAAGTGTTCCGAGACTTTTACCTCAAATGCTCCTCCATGGTACTGATAAGAGGGAGATTGAGGTAATAATTAAATCACTAAAGACCAACAACTCTCATGGATATGATGGGGTATCTAGCAGAATACTGAAGTATTGTTCTATGTATGTTAGCCCAGTACTTAGACATATCTGTAACTTTTCCTTTAGGAGTGGTCGGTTTCCTGACCAATTATAGTACTCGGTAGTGAAGCCACTGTATAAAAAGGGAGACAGGGATAATGTTGACAATTTTAGACCTATTTCTATGCCATCGGTGGTTCCTAAAGTTATCGAGAAGGTTGTACATACAAGGTTTCTGGAGCATTTAAATTCACATAATCTGCTGTCAAATGTTCAGTTTGGTTTTAGAAACGGTTTAACAACTGAAAATGCTATATTCTCTTTTATCTGTGAGGATTAGGACGGATTAAATAAAAGGTTGCGAACTCTAGGTGTTTTCTTTGACTTAACGAATGCGTTTGACTGTGTTGACAACAAAATATTATTGCAGAAGTTGGACCATTATGGAGAAAGGGGAGTAGTTTACAATTGCTTCGCCTCTTACTTTAAGAACAGAAAGCAGAAGGTAATTCTCTGCATTATTGAGAGTGGTAGTGATGTTCAGTCCCAATGGGGCACTGTTAAGTGGGGCATTCCCCAGGGGTCAGTACTGGGGCCACTGCTGTTTCTTATTTATATAAACGATATGCCTTCTAGTATTACAGGTGATTCAAAAATATTTCTGTTTGCTGATGACACCAGCTAGGTAGTGAAGGATCTTGTGTGTAATATTAAAACAGTAGCAAATAATGTAGTTCATGAAATAAGTTCGTGGCTTGTGGAAAATAATTTGATGCTAAATCACAGTAAGACTCAGTTTTTACTGTTTCTAACTCACAATTCAACAAGAACCGATATTTTGATCAGACAGAATGGGCATATTATAATCGAGACGGAACAGTTCAAGATCCTAGGCGTTCGGATAGATAGTAAGCTGTTGTGGGAAGCCCATGTCCAGGATTTTGTTCAGAAACTAAATGCTGCTTTATTTACCATTAGAACAGTCTCTGAAATAAGTGACACTTCACCACGAAAAGTAGTCTACTTCACATATTTTCATACGCTTATGTCGTATGGTATTATTTTTAGTGGTATTTCTTCTGATTCAAAAATGTTATTTTTGGCTCAAAAACGGGCTGTTCGAGCTATATGTGGCGTAAGTTCGAGAACCTCTTGTCGACCCCTAACCGATAGTCTGGGAATTCTGACATTGCCCTCGCAGTATATATCCTCTTTAATGTCGTTTGTTGTTAGCAATATTAGCCTATTCCCAAGAGTCAGCAGCTTTCACTCAGTTAATACTAGGCAGAAATCCAATCTACATGAGGAATGCACTTCCTTGACTCTTGTGGAGAAAGGAATGCAGTATCTGCTGCATCCATTTTCAATAACCTACCACAATAACTCAAAAATCTTAGCAGTAGCCAATACTCTTTTAAGTCTGACCCCAGTGGAAGACTCTGCAGGAGAGATGCTCAGTAGCTCGGTACGGGCTTTTGTTAAAGTTTCGAGAACATACCTTCACCAAAGAGTCAAGCAGTATATTGCTGCCTCCTATGTATATCTCACGAAGAGACCATGAGGATAAAATCAGAGAGATTAGAGCCCACACAGAAGCATAACGACAGTCCTTGTTTCCACGAACAATACGAGACTGGAATAGAAGGGAGAACCGATAGAGGTACTCAGGATACCCTCCGCCACACACTGTAGCGGGACTTTGAATTTCGCCGCGCTACACTCGTTCCCTCAGATAAAAAATATCCCGTCGCAGCGGTAAAAGCACTCGACGGCAGAGAAAATACTAAAATAATATCTCTTTTTTTGTTTTCTATCCGTTTTTTGTTTGTCTCTTGTTAGCCGAAGCTTAAGGCAGGCGTGATCTGATGCTGACGTAAAAACTTAATGGCTGATCTAGATCTGATTGTAATGTGTAGACATTGTGGAAGTTGTTAAGAAATTCGGAGGATGGAAGTAGCAAAGGGAATTAAATTGCATACAGTATCAAGATGATTTTAATAGGTATAAATTAGTGAATGCTGGACTATTGCAAGATTTCGGAGCAGATTTTTCACGCAGAAATGAAGGAGATTTTTGAAGACCTGGACGCCGCCCGAAAGAAGATAAGTTAACCTGGTAACGGATGATCTCTCTTCTACGCCACTTCCCCCTCTCAGTTACATTCTGTTACTCTCTGTTTCTTTTCAGTAATTTTTGTAGTGGAAATTGGTTTAACTTTTGCTCAAAAACGCCACAAGGACCACCCCAACAATAGCTTTTCCGAATAACGAAGTCCGATCTGCATTTCTTTCTTTCTTTCCCTTTTTTCATAGTCTTTAACGATTTTGAAAAAAACCATTTTTATTCACGATTTCTTCCACATTTTCAACCTTTTCTTCTCTTCTTATTTTTCTTTTGTTATTAACCACTACAACACCTTAAGGTGACTTGCGGAGTATGGATGTAGATGTAGATGAAGCGTTCCCTCATCGCTCAGTCCTTCTATTCTGTCGAAGAGCTCCTGGAAGAGCTAAAAAATTAAGCAAATTCCAGTGTTACATTGTTGATTTTCTTTATTTAAACTTATGACTTGTCGCCTGAATATGTTTTTTGTATTTCATTTTATCTGTTTTTACTATCGTGTTATAATTTCATGTATTGACTCGTTCCATGACCATGGAGACTTCTCCTTAATTTGGTAACCACGGAACAATAAATAAATAAATAAAAAATAAAATAAAAACCTTGTCCCAGGTGGCGGAATGGCTTAGGCAACTGCGTAGCAAGCTGTAGATCGCGGATTCGAATCCGAAATTGGCACACATTTTTGTGTATTTGCTATGCCGATCCACGTAATGTAGGAAATAACTTTGTTTCATACATTGGCGTGCTGGTAATTCTAGTCTAGGACCTATTAAATTTTTAACATATTACAATTTTTTATCCATTAAATCTAACGTGCAATTCCACATATTTTGCAACACATGCATTTCTGGACATATGTTTTACATCGTCAGTCTGAAATTGAGTCTGAAACTTAGGAACTGCTGTGACATACGCAATAAGAGACAGTAGTAGCTACAGAAGGAAACATACATAGTTCATTTTCTTTTGAAAGTAAACAATAAAGAATAAAAAAAATACTTTCAAGCAGATTTAAACCGGTAGGGTCTAGAAGCAACGTGCTTGTGAGAACCGATAGGAGATATAAAAGGGATGGACGATATGGGACATAAGTGGTTGAGTTGGGGGGAAGAAGTTGGCGCCTGGCTGGAAAACGAAAAGAGGACTAAACAAAAGAGGCATAAGTCGGGAGAAATTACTTTATTACCAAGGAAGACGCTCAGCCACGATTCCTTAAAAAAATTCTCAGTGCCATGTAAGAAACAGCATAAAAGCATGTGATTAACCTCCTTTGGATGTCACTACGTGGTCTTATTATCAAACATTGGTTGAATGTAGTCTGGTTAATTGTCCACACCGTTTTAAGAAAAGCTGTTTTTCCACCTATATCAATGTTTGTGAGTCAAATCCTCTAAACTGCATGTCACACGGTGACATAACTGCGCAATACATTCATATTTGTCTAAACGATCTGGAAAATGTATTGCTGATAATGTTCCTAGCAGAGAAGGCTTGGAAAAGGAAGCGTTTCAGGTTTCTCTTACATGCAACAGAGCACCAAATTTTTCGCTGAATGCAGCGTTGCTTTACCTGCGTTGAACCGCATCGACAGAGATGAAGTTTGTAGAACTTGGTCTGCTCTAAGACTGTGGAAGGTTATAATACTAGATACGTGAGACGTGGTATTGCAGCTGACATTAACAGACAGGTTCCTCATCTCTGATGCGAAGTATTGCAGTGCAATGAACCGCGTCCATTCACTAAGGTTTCGCTGCTTGCCTCGCGTCTTCCCTCGCCACAGGCTGAGACAGCCCCGCAGCCAGGCGACGGTCACGTCTGTGCTGGTGGCTGGACGCTGCGTGCGGCCCGCTGGCCATCAGGGGCCGCACCTGCGCGCAACGGCCGGTGTGCAGCTGGAGCACCAGCACGTGACGTCGCCGCCGGCGCATCCTGCACGCCGCACACGTGGGCTCCGTATGTAGTCGCGCCTGGATGGTGCCGAAGTCCGCGACCTGTTCAAGCGAGACTAGAGCTCATCTCGCGGCTACGTAGCGCCTCAGACTGCACAGGGCAGTTGTGGAGGCGTGTGGGCTCTGGAGTCAACCAGTACACCAGTACAATTAAATATTCCATATTTGTAACAGAGTCTAATTAAACATGTCCATGAAAGAGGACGAATATTTTGTGAGACGTTCCATGTGAAGGGTAGATGAAACCAGCTGCCCCCTTCTCTGAAAACTACATGTGTCAACACGCAGTGATTGTCGTTGCTCTGTGGACTCGCTGCAACAATAAGGGAGCATACTTTATATGGGGATGCTAAACAGCAAATGATCAAGGACGCTAAGTACTTACACCACGATCAACTTAAATGTTAACTCGAGTTACGAGATGAACTACAGTGTTTTGTAAAGGCCAAGCAATATTATAATCTTTTACTCAGATACCTAATTGGCTATTTGTGCATGTAATGGTAGATTTTTCGCTTGTGGAATTGTGGAATGCTGGAAGACCAGGGACCAGTAGTCAGTATGACATACTGTGCTACTATCTAAGGAGCACTGGCGAGTTGTGAAGAATGCGTTGTGTGCGATGATAAAGTATTGACTCCAGCTGGACATTGTGGGCATACTGATTTATAACTTAATTATTTAATTTACAACACGATTTAAAAAAATAACATGAATTTTTTAATAAAAGTAAGTGATTGTAAGTAAATCAATTAAAATATACTAGTACTAAAAGTATTTCATTACAAAAATTTTAGCTTGTGAATGTAAGTAAATTAATTAAAGTGTAGTTGTTAGCAAAATTATGTTCAAATTTTCAGTTCATATTTTTTCTGTCTTTGTTGAAATGATTCAGAAACGTATATAAGCATGATGTCAACACTATTATAATTTTTTAAAGATTTTTATTCATTTATATGGATGCAAATGTTAACAATTAATATTTAAAAATTAAAAATTCTCAGTAAGTAAGCTACGTTGGGCATCATATGTCAGATTCAATATACCATACATAATTACGTAACCAATTGTATCGTTTGGAATTTTATCATTAAAAATTTTTGTGTAGTTATATCATTTTTTTCTGTATTAATGACATAAATTGGATAATTAATCATAAAACAAAATAGATTAATAACAATATCTGATTTTACTAAAAAAATTCTATAAAATCAGGAAATGCATCATATGCTTTTAGAAAATTATTTGGTGGATTAAAATTCCACATTTCTTGATGAAGAACTTTACTATATTTTTAAACATATATTTTGTAGTTTAACAAGATCAAATAATGATGAATCAACTAATTGATTATTTTTAGAATTTGTTTGAAATACAACAAAAACAAAATATGGCATATTAAATTCTATGGAATTATAGTGATTTGTTATATCTAGTCCAAAGTTGTTTTTGCCAGATGATCCAGCAACTTCTTCAGTTTGAAGTTCGTAATAGGAAATAGGAATTTTGGAATATTTTAAAATATCTTCATGTTGTTCAAGTTCATAATTTGGTTCATATTTAACAACAGGTACACGAATTTCCATAGATTCTAAACTAATTTTACCTTCTTATGGAAGTGTACCTTTTATTTCAACACCAGCATCATTTTTATTAAACCAATCTAAAATTGCATCTCCTGAAGATGAACTACATGTATAAACTTTAGTTAAATTTCCATCAAACATAGTATCTTTCTAATCTTTAAAAACCAACCAAGTAATGATAATGGATGAAGTACTTCACTTTTTTTAATATTTATTGTCCTTGTATTAACAATATGTTCTTCTAAACATATTTTGTCAATGACAGATGAAGTTAACTGTAGTAAAACTGGAAATCAATAAAAGGATGTTCAATTATAGGTAATATATAGTTTCTGTTATTTATTGCAATAAAGACAAACAATTATGCTATATAATTATAAACAAATTTTTTTGTTTGATTTGGATAATTTGTTTGATTTGGATAATCTGTGCCATCATTTCCAATAATACTGAAATTCATGTATAATTGTGCATGATTTGGATGAAGCCTGCGAAAACCAATATTTATTACAATTTCCGAATCTTTGTTACAAACATTTATATTATTTTAAGTTTTTCATTAATTTATTGTATAGTTACCAAAATGAATGTATTTATTTTCATTGTTTGGTATTAGTTCTGTTTCTGTATTATCATAACAAAAAGACCAAAACCTTAACCACATAAATTTTGTAAATAAATTGTTACAAAATAAAGTTGCTGGAGTTTTAAATTACATTTATTGCACATTGGAGGAAGATATTTTCCAGTTAGATGATTATGATAACGAACTTTCTAATTACTTTATGTATAATGATATATACACAATGTAGAAAAATTCAGAAATATTATGTACTTTATTTACTTCATATGTAATTGGTTTCATCTCTTCAATTTCAGAAAAAATTTAATTCCTACTACTTCTTGTTTTACAGATTTTTGAAATTATTCATGACTATTTGGTCTTCTATAAATAACAAGGTGCTTATAATTCACATATATTTATTTTATGTGGTAACAAAATTCACTTGGTTCATGCTTTTGGTATTTCATTGTATATGGTTTTTCTGGATTTGGTTCACAATTGTCCATATTTGAGTGTAAACTATCAATGTCACCATAAATAACAAGTCGAAATTTTTTTGTACATTGATAATTTTTAAAATATACATATCTTCCTTTATTTGGCACTTCGGCTTTTAATGGTTTTTTAGTTAAACAATTTTGTGTATGATTATTTAATTTTTCCTTGCTTTTGAAATGGAGTAAACATAATCACCAATAAATCTTAATCTTTGATGTTTGATGATTTTACTTGATAAAAGTCTGGACAAATTTTTTCGGTAATAATACTGTGAATTATTAACTTTCTTGAAATAAAGTAGGTATATGTTTTTCCGTTTTACATTGTGTAATTTTTAATGGATACACTTGATATTTTTCATCGTCACCATTAAGTGAATAAACAGTAATAGATACATTAATTACATTTTCTATTTTTCGAATATCATCAATTAACCCATTAGCACCAGAATTAATTCTTTCATGATTTTTTAAAATAAATTGCGTTATTATGTCTGTAAAAGGCGTAAATTACACATCAGAGTTGTTTCGGCGAAAGTCATTACTGCCATTTGCGAGATATTAGATGTTGCCATATGGCAATGCTAGGCACTTTCACTACCTAAATTTGTACTGATTACAACTACAACTAAAGTAAGTAGGTTATTGCAATTTCTTATTACATATACTGGTTTTGTGCTAGTTTATTACCCAGTCTTCATCATACAATTAATACTTTATAACATAGTCTAATTTATATTCAAAAATCAAACATTGTACTCAATACTATTTTGCATGAAATGGAATAAAACAGCTAATACACAATCCCACATTACACTTTCAACACATTGTTCTCACTATAGATTTACAGTCCTTGGGTGCACGACTTTTCTTCTTCTTTTGTTCTGTGTGCTGGACGAGGTAGTCAGTCTTATCAAACCTAACTGAATCTGATATGCAGCTGTCGGAACATGCCCTTGATGCAGATAGTCTCCCGGATCCTGTTGGTGAAGCTTGGTGTCTTTGAAAGGAGACTGTTGCTACTTCTCTCTTGAAATCAGGCTGAGGGATAGTTTGGTTTCTTGCTTTGGGCGTTGTGTAGCTGTTTCAGGTACAATTGGATCTTGTGCAGTACGCATTGATAGTGCCGTAGGATTACAGTGCTCATAATCAAAAATGATCCTTTCTTTATCTGGTATCCTTATTTCAGCATTAGCTTACAGTTGATGAAAGGACAGGTTGACTAATAATCTGTAGAAATAAGAAATGAAATAGCAAATCATAATAAACATGGCATCAGTATACAAACAATTACAAACCAATGATAGGCATACTTCCCCACAACCATGTTCATTTCCCGAATCTTCATCTGCGTCTACATTCAGATCTGGTGGCTCAACAAACACATCACCTTCAATATCGTCATTATAAAGAATCTACAGCGCCTCAGCAAGCGAGAAACACAAGAGAAAATTCGTCCTTTTACTGGGAACAAGCACCTAGCTTGCCACACGCCAACACCGACGATGAAATGGTATAAATGAATGCAATTTTTGTACAGTAACCAGTAATCTCCAAAGAATACATATTTGAGTATTTAAAGCACAACCATACTAAAAAACCAAATCATAACTTACTGTGTAAAAATTATGACTTGAAGTTATACACAGTATTTCTTCGTCATTCAGCAAACGATGACTTCCAACGCCGCAAAATTTCAATGTATTGTTAAAACTGTTGCATTGTATTGTTCTCTACAGTCTTGCGGAACAGAATCCAGTGTTGCCAACACTCTTGGTACGTTGATGTCGTGGAATCGACAATTTTAAAAAAGTGTTACGAACGTTGCCATATGGCAACGCATGGTGCTAGACGATTAATACAGGAAATTCATTATTTTCAGGTTTTTTCATGAAGATCTAGACTAACATTTTTCTATTTTGTTATTCTTTCAACATTTTTATCCATAGGATGCAAAGCTGATTTTATAGACCAAAGGAAACATTTATGATTATTATTTTTCAAATTACAGATGTTTTTATAATTTTTATTTTTATGTTTTAAATCAATGTAAGATGGTCCTTTTAGTGGAATATATTTATTAATTGCAAGTTTGTAACTAAATATTCTATTTAATGTCAATCGTGAACCTTGTACTAGAAAATTAGATATTTTTTCCAAATTATCTATTTTACCTTGTTGAAATATTTTACTAAAACCTTTTCCTGTCATAATAGTATAGTTTCTTGTTTGTTGTTAAATTTCTTGAACTTTTTCATTTATTTCATACGTTTGTAGTTTATATTTGCAATATAAATTAAAATTTATCTTTAAACCTATATGTACTTCGAAATATTCTCAAACAATTTAAAAAATTTTGTTTGTAGTGCATTTATGAAATGAGTAGGAACAAGTATATCTATACTATTTTCAAAATTTACAGTTTGTAATATGTTTTCAAATGGTTTTTCAACTAAGTAATCTTCAGTTGTATCTCTGTCTCATGGTTTCGGTTTTTCAAATTTATTTGTAGAAATAAGTGTTATTCTTTTAATGGTTTATCATATTTAGTTAGGAAAACAACATCAATATTATAATATGGTAACTCCTCCCATACATTTTCATTTACTTCAGGTAAGTAATTCGAAATATATTTCTACTAATTTCAGTTTCTTTAGGTGTATAATATCTAACAATATTTCTATGAATTTACACTTACTTCAGTTATATACATATTCAAAATATTTGCATGACTTTAGCTCACTTCAGGCACATAAATTTTAATAATTTTTTATAATTGTCACTTACTTCGGAAGTGAAATTTTTAACAATATTTGTATTATGTTTAATTACTTCATATGAATAATTTCTAACACCATTGTATTATCTTCACTTACTTCTGTGACAGATGTAGCAGTCTTACAACTTCATTCAAGTGTATAATTATCAACAATATTTGTATTATTTTCACTTACTTCACATTTATAAATTCTAGCAATGCATGAACTATTTCTAATCAAATACCTAATTAAATCAGCTTTACATAATTTGATTGTCCAATAAAATTATTTAAACTTCAAAATTCACAAAGACTTGTCACTTAAGTTATTGTAGTTGATAAGCAATGTATCATTCCATTTTGCTGTTTTTTCCCCAAAAAATTAATTAGATATGTAAGAATTTTTTTTCAAAATGGTAATTATTTAATAGATGGATCTAGATTATTATTTAACACATAATTATTCAAAAAGGCAATTAATTGATAGTTGAGTTTAACAATCAGCTAGTTTTTAAATAATTAGTTTTTAAAAAATTAATTTATTATTTAGTTTAACAATCAATTAGTTTCAATAGTTTATTTAGTTACTTATAAAGAATTATTATTTAATAAATAGCAAATAATAAAGTTACAGCTCTCTTTCTCTTATTATATACTATGCTCCATTTCTTTTATTTATTATTGTGTTTATCATCATGTGAAGGATTTATATAAAGCAGTTAATACCTTTGATCTCATGACAATATTGCATTTCTTTGTAAATGTATATGTTTCTTCAGTTACAACTTATTCATCATTTGTTGTAGATGCAGATTATTTATCATTATTCATTGTTAATAATTTTTTTGGATGTTCTTTACTTGGATTTCGTAGTAAATGTTCCTTAAAATAACATTTATCGATAGTTCTTCCACATACACAAGGAAATCCATTTTTATGTAATTGATTACTTGATATTTATTTAGATATGGTCCACATATAGTTCTATAACCATCTTTTGTGTATTTTTGTAAAGTAAAATTATGAATTGACTTATCTTTAATATAATAATTACAAAAATACATTTGACATGAGACTCTTGTTTGTGCTTCCGCCAGTTCTACATAACAAAATTTATTATATTTATGATAGAATAAATTTTCTGATATTTTTAAATTATAATTTTATATTATACATATAAATTATTTTAAAAATAATAATATAAGAGCTTGAGACAGTTTCAAATACCAGACTAGAGTTCCTGATATAGTATCAAAAGCAGCCAATTTGTAAGCTAATAATGGTTCTTTATTTTTAACAGTAGTTCTACAAAGTGAGCAATTTTCTTTTTCCTTTAACCATTTATGAAATATATGATTACACCTTTGTTTTAACAAATTAATTATAATTTTTATGACTTAAACAAGTACGAGAATCAATATCTTCATCTCATAGCTCAATTAGTACATAACTTTCTGTTAGTTTAGTTAGCATTTTCTCCATTTAAAGGAAATAATTTTATTAGATTTATAAAAATTCGAAAAACCAAATAATATTCAATGAATCATTTAGCTATATATACTAAATTACAACTCTCTTTGAAGACATATGTTTAATATAAAACTAGAAACTAATATTTGTATAACTAATAAAATTTTTTTCTATAAAAATGGAAACTACTTTAATCAAGAAGCTCAACAATATGAATATTCCATGAGAAATTAAAAAAGTATATGAGCTAGGGGTAAATGTTTTATGTAATGTTACAAACTATAATTATTTAAATATTTCATATGGAGAACACCTTTGTCTAGAATTAAATGATAATTTTGAAGTTAATTTACCAAACAGATTTTGTAAACTAATTGCTGATTTTCATTTTGAAATAATTAAAAAAGGCTAAATAAAATTCAAATATAGAGGAATGAAAAACTTTCAACTAGAAATAATGAATTTCATGAGTTAGAATTCATAATGAAAATTATTTAAATAATGTTTTTTTGTTATACCTATTAAATTTTATTTATTTACTTACATTCACAATGTGAAATTTTTCAAATAATTACTTTTGATAATTATTTCGTTTTAATTATTTACTTATGTTCACAATGTAAATTATTTTAAAATAATTTACTTTTGTTAAATAATACATTTTATTTTGTTAAAACTGCATTATAAATTAAGTAATAAATCACTCGCTTATTATAATTAGTTATTTTGTTGTAAAAAATACATATTTGGTAAACTTTATAAAATCGGTTTAGTTAATTAAATATACCGATTTGATTACTGAATTTTAAAAATCAGTTGCATTATTTATTAAATACAGAATTTATTTTAATATTGAGCTAATGAGCCTGAACCTACAAAATCATTTCACTTCTGTACTTTACACCATATTTTGAAAGAACTTTATTACAAACAGACCGCAAAACCCGATGGGTGAGAGATTTCTTTTCCACCTTCATGTAAGAAACCTACGTAATGGTTGTTCATAAAGGAGGCCAGACTCCGAGTGCAGGAGCCATTTTCTGAATTTTTTATACAAAATTAGCGAGTGTTGGAATAAAGAAGCAATATGATGATGGCAACTCACGAGTTGGAAATTTTCGTAACATCGAACATGAAAGAGTCTAGACTGCTTTTACACAATATTTACTGGGAGAAAAACGGTAACATAACATATACCCCTTCCATTCTCATTGATGGTGACTTTTAGAAGTGAACTCTGATTAAAGCAGACACATCAGACTTCTTTTAACTTCACTCACTGGCAGAAAAATGATGGAGACACCTGTACGAATGAAGATTCAGACACAGAATTTGCAGCTACATTTCTTGTTGTTTATGCAGCAGCTCGAAACGGCAGAAGAGTTCCGTTGGCATCCATCTGCACTACTCACATTATAGTGAACAAAAAGAAAAAAAAACTTGTTATGTGAATATCTACAGGCATTTTAGGACGAAATGAAGGTAAGCATGTAGCACATTTTAGTAATTTTCCGTAGGTTCATCCTTGGCCAGATGGACAGACATAGTGGCATGTAATTCGATCTCTTTCTGGTACAGTTCCAAATTCACTCTTATCCAGATGTGATGACAGTGTCCTGAGTTAAGTGACGGGATTCTAACTATAACTGACGCTATATATTGTTATACAATTTTGTCAAACCTCTCATTGTGATGTATAGTTTAATTTAATGCCTGTTTAGATGTTCTGTGTCTTGTGTCAGTAAAATTCTGTGTTAAAGTCCTTACTGATATCATTTTTGTAATACAAAATTGGGTCATCTTCGGCCAAGATTTTGATATCACAGCTATTGAATTTTTCATGCAGTTTTTAATAATACTGATTTATCAGAGTTTCACTATTCAAGGCTTAGTACTAGGGTAACCTGTCTTATCAGCGTTTAGTAAAATTTCTTGCATTGCATTTTTATTAAGTATCTGAGCTCTTAGGAGAACGATGTGCCCCTCAGTGTCGTAATTTGTGCTAGTCATTATACCATTCCGGAAGGAATGCAAGGGAGGACACTCCACTCAGATAGACAGACCAAAATAGTATTCTAATCCATGATGCTGCTGCAATCAGGGGCCCATGCAGATTGATGTTCATACACTTTATCTCCCATGTAAATAAACCAGGCCCGAGATGTACCAAGGAACTTCTTAATTTTGGTGTTTCATGGAAATTATAAGTTAATGATGCATTGGGTTTCTTCATTGAATGTAAAGTGAGCACAGTCGTTCTTACAACAGATGGGTCGACTGGACCTCACTGGCTGTCATGGCATTAATCAGAAAATGGTGGATGTGATATGAAGGGTTAGTCACAGCCACTGTCTGCTTAGCGGACCTGATTCCGCTATGAGTGGAGCAAG
Source organism: Schistocerca piceifrons (assembly GCF_021461385.2). Lineage (NCBI taxonomy): Eukaryota > Metazoa > Arthropoda > Insecta > Orthoptera > Acrididae > Schistocerca > Schistocerca piceifrons. Next base: position 52,131,772 of record NC_060138.1, read on the forward strand.
TTGCACTTCAGTTGGCATTGCTGAAGTAGGATCTGAATGCCTTGCATGACATTCATCCATGCTGTCCACACAGCTATGGAGGGGTACTTCATTGTATATGGCTCCCTATTTCACTTTAATTTTCAATAATTAGTTAGAAGCCCTATATGGTTGATCGTTGTTGTATTAGCTTCATCGATGTAGCTCCAGTAATCATTGAACTGGCTGATAGGAAGCTTCATAATATCTTTGACATCAAGTGGCTAGCAAATAGTTCAATACTGTATCACACTGTGCAATGAAAATGTCACTGAATTATGAAGAAGCTGTATTATAATTTGGGGAACCATTCATGTCTCTGTCAACAATGTGCAGGACCTCAAACAGTGATAAAGAAAACCTTATACAGATGGTAATGGGGGTAAGTGCAGATCCGAAGATTGGAAGTGTAATAGTGGCAACCAATTATTAAAAGCTCGTACAAAATAGATGGGTGTTTCAAAGTTTTACTTACCCTCAAAGATGTAACCAGAATTTTGTATAAACGGTTCCCAGCGATGTGGAAGTCGTAGGATACTCTTAGCAGTGCCAGTTGTATTGACAGTTCGAGCGCTGCAGTCTATTGCCCGACGAATTTGTAGCAGTTCTGAAGCGAATGCCGCAAAATGGTTTTCAGAGTTTAGAAATCGAGTTGAACTTAAGAGGGCTTAAGTCAGGGAGTGCAGCAGGTAGCATAGTAGTTAGCTGCCCCTTCAGTCAAACAAATCATTAACAGCTTGCACCGTATGTGCTTGAGCATTGTCCAGCAAAGTGATGGTCAGGTCCTGTAGAAAGTGTCATCACTTCCGTCTCTAACCACATAGGTTATGTTCCAAAAATACTGACGAGCGTGGTTTACTTTGTGGTGCAGTAAAAACAGTGCAGAGAACATAGGGTCATAAAGTTTGGGATGACATTGGTGGGAAGACGGATTCAGGGCAAAAACAACCAACTGACTGATGTATGTACATAGTGAGGTACCACATACAAAAGTATCTCAACTTACAGCTTCTATAAATCTCATCAGTGGCATATATGATGTGGAGGACCCTTATAGTGGCTACAATTATTCAGTTTATGGGTAAAGAGACTGCAATTTCAATATTCATATGTAGTAGATTTATTGATTATGGATGAGCTCAGGGTGATCAGCCAAGATGATGGAAATAACAGTTCGATGGAATACCAGGAAGCTCAAGATTAATCATTCACCTTACGAAAACCTGTCACGTCATAGATATCCTATCTTAAACTTCCTATTAACGCAATTACTCTTGCAAAAGGTTACTAATTCATAGAAAGAACTATTGGAAATAGTACTCTGCAATATACATGTACTTATCGCAGGGAAGTTAACAGAATAAAGAGGAAACTACAAGTAGATTTACAGCTTCAGGGACAAGACTGTTCATTGGCTACATCGAAATGGAGAACAAAGTCATCCAAACTGTGTGTGTGGTGAAGAGCTTCTAAAAGTGGTTATGTCGTATAAAAGTTTGGTCTGGCACGAGTAGGTCTCGCCCCCTGAGGGTTCTGTATGATTCATGTTTTCGATGGCGTCGATCCACAGACATACAATATATTTTTGAAAGCGTTAACTGCCATTTGACGGTACATAGTTGCATTTATGTTTTGTACTATCCAGATGATGGCGTCTTCTTGAGTAAAACATTCCGGAGGTGAAATAGTCCCCCGTTTGGATCTCCAGGTGGGGACTACTCAAGAGGATGTTGTTATCAGGAGAAAGAAAACTGGCATTCTACGGATCAGAGCGTGGAATGTCCGATCCCTTAATGGTCAGGTAGGTTAGAAAATTTAAAAAGGGAAATGGATAGGTTAAAGTTAGATATAGTGGGAATTAGTGAAGTTTGGTAGCAGGAGGAAAAAGACTTCTGGTCAGGTGAATACAGGGTTATAATTACAAAATCAAATAGGGGTAATGCAGGCGTTGATTTAATAATGAATAAAATAAATAGGAGTGAGGGTAAGCTACTACAAACAGCATAGTGAATGTATTATAGTGGCCAAGATAGACACAAAGCCCACACCTACTACAGTAGTACAAGCTGATATGCCAAATAGCTCTGCAATGACGAAGAAATTGAAGAAATATATGATGAAATAAAAGAAATTATTCAGGTAGTGAAGGGAGACGAAAATTTAATAGTCATGGGTAACTGGAATTTGACAGTAGGAAAAGGGAGAGAAGGAAACATAGTAGGTGAATATGGATTGGGGATAAGAAATGAACGAGGAAGTCGTCTGTTAGAATTTTGCACACAGCATAACTTAATCATGGCTAACACTTGGTTCAAGAAACATAAAGGAAGGCTGTATACATGGAAGAATCCTGGAGATAAAGAAAGGTATCAGACAGATTATATAATGGTAAGACAGAGATTTAGGAACCAGGTTTTAAATTGTAGGACATTTCCAGGGGCAGATGTGGACTCTGACCACAATTTATTTGTTATGAACTATAGATTAAAACTGAAGAAGTTGCAAAAAGGTGGGAGTTTAAGGAGATGGGACCTGGATAAACTCACTAAACCAGAGGTTGTACAGAGTTTCAGCGACAGCATAAGGGAACAATTGACAGGAATGGGGGAAAGAAATACAGTAGAAGACGAATGGGTAGCTCTGAGGGATGAAGTAGTGAAGGCAGCAGAGGATCAAGTAGGTAAAAAGACAAGGGCTAGTAGAAATACTTGGGGAACAGAAGAAATATTGAATTTAATTGATGAAAGGAGAAAATATAAAAATGCAGTAAATGAAGCAGGCAAAAAGAAATACAAACGTCTCAAAAATGTGATCGACAGGAAGTGCAAAATGGCTAAGCAGGAATGGCTAGAGGACAAATGTAAGGATGTACAGGCTTATCTCACTATGGGTGAGATAGATACAGCCTACAGGAAAATTAAAGAGACCTTTGGAGGAAAGGGAGCCATTTGTATGAATATCAAGAGCTCAGATGGAAACCCAGTACTTAGCAAAGAGGGGAAAGTAGAAAGGTGGAATGAGTATATAGAGGGTCTATACAAGGGCGATGTACTTGAGGAGAATATTATGGAAATGGAAGAGGATGTAGATGAAGATGAAATGAGAGATACGATACTGCGTGAAGAGTTTGACAGAGCACTGAAAGACCTGAGTCAAAACAAGGCCCCGGGAGTGGATAACATTCCGTTAGAATGGGAAGGGCCAGTCCTGACAAAACTCTACCATCTGGTGAGCAAGATGGACGAGACAGGCGGAATACCCTCAGACTTCAAGAAGAATATAATAATTCCAATCCCAAAGAAAGCAGATGTTGACAGACGTGAAAATTACCGAACTATCAGTTTAATAAGTCACTGCTGCAAAATACTAACTCAAATTATTTACAGACGAATGGAAAAACTGGTAGATGCCGACCTCGGGGAAGATAAGTTTGGATTCTGTAGAAATGTTGGAACATGTGAGGCAATACTGACCTTACGACGTAGAAGAAATATTAAGGAAAGGCAAACCAACGTTTCTAGCATTAGTAGACTTAGAAAAGCTTATGACAATGTTGACTGGAATATTGTCTTTCAAATTCTAAAGGTGGCAGGCGTAAAATACAGGGAGCAGAAGGCTATTTACAATTTGTACAGAAACCAGGTGGCAGTTATAAGGGTCAAGGGGCATGAAAGGGAAGCAGTGGTTGGGAACGGTAGTGAGACAGGGTTGTAGCCTCTCCTCGATGTTATTCAATCTGTAAATTGACCAAGCAGTAAAGGAAACAAGAGAAAAACTTGGAGTAGGTATTAAAATCCAGGGAGAAGAAATAAAAACTTTGAGGTTCGCCGATGACATTGTAGTTCTGTCAGTGACAGCAAAGGACTTGGAAGACCAGTTGAATTGAATGGACAGTGTCTCGAAAGGAGGATATAAGATGAACATCAACAAAAGGAAAACAAGGATAATGGAATGTAGTCGCATTAAGTCAGTTGATGCTGAGGGAATTAGATTTGGAAATGAGACACTTAAAGTAGTAAAGGAGTTTTGCTATTTGGGGAGCAAAATAACTGATGATGGTCGAAGTAGAGAGGATATAAAAAGTAGACAGGCAATGGCAAGGAAAGCGTTTCTGAAAAAGCGAAATTTGTTAACTTCGAGAATAGATTTAAGTGTCAGGATGTCGTTTCTGAAGGTATTTGTATGGAGTGTAGCCATGTATGGAAGTGAAACATGGACAATAAATAGTTTGGACAAGAAGAGAATTGAAGCTTTCGAAATGTGGTGCTATAGAAGAATGTTGAAGATTAGGTGGGTAGATCACATAACTAATGAGGAGGTATTGAATAGGATTGGGGAGAAGAGAAGTTTGTGGCACAACTTGAGTTGAAGAAGGGATCGGTTGGTACGACATGTCCTGAGGCATCAAGGGATCACAAATTTAGCAATGGAGGGCAGCGTGGAGGCTAAAAATCGTAGAGGGAGACCAAGAGATGAATACACTAAGCAGATTCAGAAGGATGTAGGTTGCAGTAGGTACTGGGAGTTGAAGGAGCTTGCACAGTATAGATTAGCATGGAGAGCTGCATCAAACCAGTCTCAGGACTGAAGGCCACAACGACAACAACAATCCAGATTTAAGCTTTTGTACCACTATCAAGTACAATGCTATAAGTCATTAGACCATTGTGAAGACGTATCTGTTAAGGTAGTCCCAAGCAGATATATAACACTAGCACATGTCTTTAAGATGTAGCTGTCACATTTCGGGAAACGAGAATCTCGCCGATTTTTTCCGTTACCGACTCTGATGATAGCGAGACATCGGTCCCAGGTATTGCAAGACTTTCTAGAATATTCTAATCTCAGGTTTGAGATTAATTTTATTTCAGGTAGTTTGAAGTTCGTAAACAAATGACAAAAGGAATATCTGTTTCATGTGAAGTAATTACAAATTAACAGTTTTCGGATTTTTTTTCCTTTGGTTGTACTGTGAAACCTTGCTTCTTGCCAAATTTAGTGATTATATGTCAACGGGAAGTACCTTCCAAATTTTCATGACTGTGTTCGTGAAAATCTTAACATGTGACAGAAACGACCGTATATTTTGATTGTATTGTCTTAGAAGCTGATTTTTATTACAGCGCTAAGGGACTATAGACTTTAGTATGTGTCATAAATGTCAACTTCATAAGTGTTCACATTCCTGAGAAAAAAGGATCTCAACAGAAGAGTGGACAGACTGCCTCATATTTAACCATAATTTTTTTCATGTGATATAATTTAAAATTAACAATTTTCGAAAATTTTTCCTTGCTTATATTGTGAATCCTCGCACTTGGCAAAATTTCACAATTCTAGAACAACGGGAAGTACTCTGTAGGTTTTAATGAGTGAGTTTTCGAGTATCAGTATATGTGACGTGTATTCCATTGACTTAGAAGATACAATTACTTACACCGATAAGGGACCGTACACTTTGGTCTTTGAGATAAATTTCGACTTAATACCTCTACCTTTTCCTAAGAAAAAGGGAATCATAGCAGTCAAACAGACAGAATGTTACTAGGGTGTTCCGCTTTTACCAACATAGTTACAGAACCCTGAAAAAAGGTGAGAAGGAGAGAGAGAGTCAGGGGAAGAGAGATAAACATCAGTTGTATTGCATTACACGACATGCTCTCAAGTGAGAGCAAGTGTACGTAGCAACATGATTTAATGGAGGATGACCGACGAAATTTCCATCATAAGCTTAATGTAAAATATGGGTGGGGGGCTATTTCTGTTTCTACCAGTAAAATGCGCCAAACTACTGATCAATTCGTTTATATACTCCCTTAAAACACGGTGTTCAAAACTCATTGAATGTTCTAGGAAGTGAGTCTTCGTCGTAGAACTTTACACAGCGCTCCGTTGTGTACAGCATGCCTTGTACTTCGGTGTTCCAGTGTTTTGTTATCTGCATCGATGTTGTGGGACGCTCGGTTTAGTGGCGTGGCCGCAGCTCACTGAGATGGTCTGCCTCTTTGTGCGCTATTCTGCAATGAGAAGTCGAGAGAGTCTAGGGGGCTGATATTTCCCCAGGGAACAGTTGTTGTGCTGAACTAAAGTAGGGAGACGTGCTCAGGAAAGAAATTTTGTCGTCATATAAATGCTGAGTGGTACTAGATCCAGGTACCTCTCAAACAAGCCCTCATACAGCACAGGTGAAGTTTCCAAATTATCAAATACATACGGTGCGAGAGAGGTGAAACGGTTTTATCGGTCGGCATGAGTCTGACTACAACTCATCCCGCGTAGCCATACCACAGTGTATTAGATTTCTGTTTATTTTTTGACTAACACAACCTTTTATAACTTTTGCCTTTCTATTCTGAATGGCTTAAAACGACTACCTAATTTATCTATGGTTGCCTCCTACCTGTTGTTGTTTCACTTTACGCTACTGTGTTATTGTAAACGAGTTTGTTCCAGCAGTGCATATGCTGGAATGACAGCAATGCGTGGAGCAGAGCGCTGGAGATGCTAGCCCATTAAATACAAAGGTCTTTCGCAAATTTTATTTGCTTCCCTGAGAAATGACCGTTGAAATATGTAGTTAAATCTTAAGAAATTATTCTCAAATAATTTAGCACCAATCTATACTAATCATAAATCTGCAAAACTGTCGTGTTCATCTGTTTGAACACGGTCCTCCAAATCTACTTAACGATTCTTCATGGGGTTTTTGCAAGTAACTTGAGCATCGCTTGTGGCACATTAGAGGCTTTAGTTCATCAAAATCTGATAACAGAAAAGAAAGATATTTTAATTAAAAGTATTCGCCATACAAATACTGTATATGTGAAACTAGCTCTGTTACATTTTCAGGACCAATGATGTGAACCTATTTCGACGAAATTTGGTATGGATGTAACTTGAACCATGAGGAAGAACATAGGCTAAATTAGAAGTTGTGTAGTCCAAGATGTGGTGTCACCGCCAGACACCACACTTGCTCTGTCGTCGCCTTCTAAATCGGCCGCGGTCCGTTAGTATACGTCGGACCCGCGTGTCGCCACTATCAGTGATTGCAGACCGAGCGCCGCCACACGGCAGGTCTAGTCTAGAGAGAGTCCCTAGCACTCGCCCCAGTTGTTCAACCGACTTTGCTAGCGATGGTTCACTGACAAAATACGTTCTCATTTGCCGAGAAGCTAGTTAGCATTGCCTTCTGCTACGTCATTTGCGACGACCTAGCAAGGCGTCATTACCACTTACTATGAATGTATTCTGAACAGATAATATTGTGAATCATGTACCGTCCGGAGCAACGTTCATCATTAATGGATTAAAGTTAAGTATCAAACTAATTTCATCCGCTTTCTGAATTCTAATTCCTTGTCATGTTACAGACCTCACGTCAGTATAGTTCTTCCTTCCTCACGCCAGCCTGCGTGACCTAAAACGCGTGCATTTCGGCCTCCACTAGTAACACGGTGTCAGCTCTTCTGCCAACACAATAGGATATACTTATTCATTTGAATAATATAGCGGGTATTAGAGAAAAATATGAACTCTTAGAAACGGCTATCTATTCTTTGTCTTTTGATCCTTATCATAATTGTGCAAGCACTTTTCTCGGTTGATCCGTGCTATATGATACTGTATAAAGTAGTGAATACAGTGCTTATACAATCTTCATAGTGTTCAGTCCATACTCCAACACTATTTGTTGCATAATGTGCACGTTGTATCACGTATATCTGCTGCAATAACACGACGCATAGATGCGCGCTCTTATGCGTGCCCTTCGGTAGCTTGCACCACAAATGGCAACTACCCAACGTTGCTCCTTCCACAGACAGCTTCTGCCACCGTATCTTACATACTTCGTATTCACAGCACGTTGCTACCCTACAATATTCATTAATGTTTCCACACTTGTTACTATATAATATATCAAACAAAAGTACACATTAGTGTCACCATTCCCTTTGAGGTGAACACTGCGTATGTGACGGATTAATGTTCCCATTCACTCATATATTCATCCCCCTCCTGCTCGATCGATGCAATATGCACGTGGTATTTCTCACCCTTAGGTTCAACCACCTCCTCTATGATAGCCCATAACGACATACTGGCATGGGAGAGGATCGGGGCACTCCCCCGACCATATCTAGCTTTCCTGGTTCCGTTCAAACTCAGTCAAATTCCCAGTAATGTGTGGGTTACCATTATTACCTCATAAACCTCGACCCTTCTAGTACAGACTGCTGTTATTAAGTTGCACCTAATTACTACTCAATAGCCTCTATGATTGGCGATAATTGCCACTCATCTCTCTATTCGGTAACGTGTTCCTTCCCCCTTTTTCCCACGAAAGTCGGTTCCTGCTTCCTCTGTTGAAGATATTCAAGCAAACCTTGCACGTTGACCACCCTAACGCATCTTCCCCTGTTTCAAATCCAATCCGTGGCAAAAATTTCCATCCGTCGATTTAGACTGCATACATACATGAAATAAAGTAGTTACAACTTATCTTAATTACCTATTCTACAACTACATCTACATCTACATGACTACTCTGCAATTCACATTTAAGTGCTTGGCAGAGGGTTCATCGAACCACAATCATACTATCTCTCTACCATTCCACTCCCGAACAGAGCGCGGGAAAAACGAACACCTAAACCTTTCTGTTTGAGGTCTGATTTCTCTTATTTTATTTTGATGATCATTCCTACCTATGTAGGTTGGGTTTAAAAAAATATTTTCGCATTCGGAAGAGAAAGTTGGTGACTGAAATTTCGTAAATAGATCTCGCCGCGACGAATAACGTCTTTGCTTTAATGACTTCCATCCCAATTCACGTATCATATCTGCCACACTCTCTCCCCTATTACGTGATAATACAAAACGAACTGCCCTTTTTTGCACCCTTTCGATGTCCTCCGTCAATCCCACCTGGTAAGGATCCCACACCGCGCAGCCAAATTCAAACAAAGGACGAACGGGTGTAGTGTAAGCTGTCTCTTTAGTGGACTTGTTACATCTTCTAAGTGTCCTGCCAATGAAACGCAACCTTTGGCTCGCCTTCCCCACAATATTATCTATGTGGTCTTTCCAACTGAAGTTGTTCGTAATTTTAACACCCAGGTACTTAGTTGAATTGACAGCCTTGAGAATTCTACTATTTATCGAGTAATCGAATTCCAACGGATTTCTTTTGGACTTCATGTGGATCACCTCACACTTTTCGTTATTTAGCGTCAACTGCCACCTGCCACACCATACAGCATTTTTTTCTAAATCGCTTTGCAACTGGTACTGGTCTTCGGATGACCTTAATAGACGATATATTACAGCATCATCTGCGAACAACCTAAGAGGACTGCTCAGATTGTCACCCAGGTCATTTACATAGATCAGGAACAGCAGAGGTCCCAGGACGCTTCCCTGGGGAACACCTGATATCACTTCAGTTTTACTCGATGATTTGCCGTGTATTACTACGAACTGCGACCTTCCTGACAGGAAATCACGAATCCAGTTGCACAACTGAGACGATACCCAATAGGCAAGGTGAGCAGTGTGGTCGGATGGACGATTGGCTACCCATGGAGCAGGGACGTGTGGCCTGCTATCGTGGCTCTGCCTCGGAACAGCAACGAGCCACCAGCAGCTCCCCTGCAACTCCGCTGGACGGCCCTGTGGATGGACTGACTGCTGCAGGGAGCGAGGGAGCATAATTTATCAATCCCAGTCCGCATCAAGAGCGTCTGTGGTCTAGGGGACGACAGTTCAGCTGTAGTTGAGGCAATGCCGGCGCGGCAGCTCAGCGTTTTTCGATCAGAGGGTTAACTACCCTCTATAACAAGAAACTAAGTGAATGGATCAACGAAGAACCTAAACGGGTGGCCGGCCGCTGGTGGCCGAGCGGTTCTGGCGCTACAGTCTGGTACCGCGCGACCGCTACGGTCGCAGTTTCGAATCCTGCCTCGGGCATGGATGTGTGTGTTGTCCTTAGGTTAGTTAGGTTTAAGTAGTTCTAAGTTCTAGGGGACTGATGACCTCAGAAGTTAACTCCCATAGCGCTCACAGCCATTTGAAACATTTGAAGTGTCCCTAAATGGGAAAGAATCAGCAGACATTAACGGAATGACGATACAGAAAACAATGGAAATCACTGCACTAAATATGCATAATGTGTATTCACAGGGCATGTGGCCATCAATTGAGAGAGTGTCATCTCACCATTGGCTATAGAGATCGGACTAGTCCCCGAATCGGATCTCGAGGAGTAGACTGCCAAGTGGGAGGAGCGGGGCGTGGAATGTCAGAAGCTTAAAATGGTAGGGAAGCTAGAAAATCTGAAGAGCAAAGTGCTAAGGCTCAGTGCAGATCGGGGACTAGTGAGGTGAAAAGGAAATAAGGCAAAGGTTTCATGTCAGATGAGTACAGGGAAAAATCAAAAGAAGCAGAACATGGTATAATGGAGAATGTTTCATATTGAATAGGAAGGTAGGACACAGAATGAGTTATTACGAACAGTGCAGAGATAGAGTTGCTGTCATCTGAATCCATAGGAAACCAACATCGACAGCGATAGTACGACGACGACGCGAGCCGAAGATGGAAAGACTGAGGAAGTATATAGAGGTACTGAATTGGTAATTCAGCATGTAAATGGAGGTAATACGATAGACCTGGGGGAGAAATTGAAGAAAGGGTTACGGGAACGTGTAGGCTTGGTACTAGAAATAAGAGAGGACAAAGACTAATTGAGTTCTACAATAAATATCAGCTAACAACAGCGAATACTGTGTTGAAGAAAAACAAGATGACAAAGTGTGCTTGGAAAAGACCTGGCGATACAAGAAGATTTCAGTTAAATTACATCATGGCCAGGCAGTCCGCTGAGCTGAGTGGTGAACGAGACGGATTGCCGTTCTATGAGCCCGGGTTCGAGTCCCTGCTGGATCGGAGATTCTCTCCTCTCAGGGACTGGGCGTGGTGTTGTCTTCATCATCAGTTCATCACCATCCAGCGGTAGGTTGCCCAATGTGTCGTCGAATGAAATACGACCTGCACCAAGGCGGCCGGATCTGCCCCGCAAGGGGCCTCCCGGCCAACGACGCCAAACGCTCATTTCCTTTGTCAGGCAGAGATTCCGATATCAGATACTGGATTGTAAGGTGAACCCGGAACAGATATACACCCAGATAATTATTTCATAGTGACGAAAAGTAGACTGAAGAGACTAGTCAGGAGCAATAAATTCAAAGGAATGGGATAGGAAGTACTAAGGAATGAAGAGTTACCCTGGAAGTTCTCTGACGCTATAGATACTGCGATAAGGGAGACCTAGGAAAGCAATTTAGCAGAAGAGCAATGTACATCTGTAAAAACGGCAGTCATAGAAGTAAGAAAGAAAACCATCGGTACAAAGGGGGTAACTGCGAAGAAACCGTGGGTGACAGAAGAAATTTTTCAGATAATTAGTTGATCGACGGAAGAAGGAAGCACAGAAACGTTCAGAGAAATTCAGGAATACAGAAACACAAGTCAAATCGGAAGGAAACACAGAGGGCGTGCAGGGAAACGAGGTAATGGCTGCATGAAAAATGTGAATAAATCGAACAAGAAATGGTTAATGGCAGGACTGACTCAACATGTGCAGTGGGAATCCCACTGTTAAATGCAGCGGAAAGAGCAAACAGGTGGAGGTTTTCCCTGACGACGTAAAAGAAGAAAAAACCGGATTCGAGTTAGGGGATCCAGTACTAGAATCAGAATTTAAAAGAGACTGGGAAGACTTAAGGTCGAATAAACCGATTATAATTTCTAAAATCGTTAGAGGAAGTAGCAGCTCAACGAGTATTAACGCTGGTTTGTACAATGTATGACGCTGGTGATATAGCGTCAGACTTTCGGAGAAAATATCGTCCACACAGTTCCAAATTATCGCTCGATTAGCTTAATAACTCTTGCATCCAGTTCGACGAGAAGAATAATATACAAAAGAATGGAGAAAAACTGAGGATCTGTTACATGACTACAGGTTTAGCTTTACTAAAAGTAAGGGCACCGTAGAGGCACCTCTGACGTTGCTGTTGATAAAGGAAACAAGACTTAAGAAAAATCAAGAAATATTCGTATGATATGTAGACATCGAAAAAGCGCTCGACAATGTCAAAAGGCGCTACATCTTCGATATTCTGAGAATAAACAGGGGTAAAGTACGGGGAAAGACAGGTAATATACAATATGTACATAAGGAAACTCTAACAGACACCACCGTACCGATCGGCAGCCATGTCAGCAAATGTTCAAATGTGTGTGAATTCATAGGGGAACAAACTGCTGAGATCATCGGTCCCTAAACTTACACACTACGTAAATTAACTTAAGCTAAGAACACAAACACACCCGTGCCCGAGAGAGGACTCGAACCTCCGGCGGGAGGGGCCACAGAATCTGTGAAATGGTGCCTCAAATATCGCTGCCACTCCGCGCGGCCGCCGTGCCATCCTCGGCCCTTAGGCGTCACTGAATACGGATGTGGAGGGGCATGTGTTCACCACACTGCTCTCTAGGCCGTTGTCAGCTTTTGTCATTGTTTGCGCCACTTCGCCGTCAAACAGCTACACAGCTAGCCTCACAAGGGCTGAGTGTACACTGTATGCCAACAGCACTCCGACTATGCCTCATCCAATCGCTAGTCACGCCCGACAACCCTTAACTACAATGATCTGGCGGGAACCGGTGTTACCACTCCGACAAGGCCGTTCAAATGGGTCAGGTTGTTTTGGGGGAGGAGACCAGACAGCGAGGTCATCGGTCTCATCGGATTAGGGAAGGACGGGGAAGGAAGTTGGCCGTGCGCTTTAAAAGGAACCATCCCGGCATTTGCCTGGAGCGATTTAGGTAAATCACAGAAAACCTAAATCAGAATGGCCGGACGCGGGATTGAACCGTCGTCCTCCCGAATGCGAGTCCAGTGTGCTAGCCACTACGCCACCTCGCTCGGTTTGTTTAAATGCACAAGAGCCAGAAGGGAACAATAGGAATGGAATACTAAGAACGAAGTGCTCGTGTTTAAAAGGGTGTAAGCGAGGGCTGTATTCTTTCGCCCCTATTGTTCAATCTGTGCAACGTAGAAGAAATGGCGGAAATAAAGGAAATATTCAACAGTGGAACGAAAATTTAAGGTAAAAGGATGTCAATGATAAGATCTGCTGATGATATTGCTATTGTCAGTGTAAGTGAATAAGAATGACAGTGCTGAATGGAACGGACAGTCTAATGAATATAGAATATGGATTGATAGTAAATCGAAGAAATATGAAAATAACGAGAACTAGCACAAATGAGAACGCCAAGAAACTTAACATCAGAACTGGTAACCACGAAGTGGATGAAAGTAAAGAATTTTCATGCCTAGGTAATAAAATAATTAGTGAAGGACAGAGCGTGGAGGACATAACAAGCAGACTAGCACTCAAAAAGAGTCTACTAATATCATACACAGACCGTAACTGAAGGACAAAAGTCCTGAGAATGTACGTTTGGAGCACTATATTGTATGATAGTGAAACATGGACTATGGGAAAACCGTACGCCTGCTTAGCCGAGTGGTCACGTGCTTGCCCACCATGCAGTGTTACCGGGTTCAATTGCCGGCTGGGTTGGAGATTTTCTCTGCTCGTGGACTGCGTATTGTGTTGTCCTCATATTCGTCTCATCCTTATCATCGGCATGCGGGTCGCTCACTGTGGCGTCGACTTTAATAAGGCTCGCATTCGGCGTCCGAACTTCCCCGGATGGGGTCTCGCGAACGGAAATACCATCCGATCATTTAATCTTCTTTGTTTTTTTTAATTTGTGGGGAAATCGGAAAAGAATAGGATCGAAGCATTTCAGATGGGGAGCTACAGAAAGATGTTGAAAATTAGGTGTTCTCATAAGGTAAGGAGTGAGGACGTTCTATGCACAATCAGCGAGGAAAGAGATATATGGAAACAGTGACAAGAAGAAGGGACAAAGTAGTAGTACACCTTTTGAGACATCACAGAATAGCTTCAACGGTACTAGAGGAAGCTGCAGAGAGCAAAAACTGTAGTAGAAGACAGAGATTGAAATACCTCCGGCAAATAATTGAGGACGTGGGTTGCAAGTGCTACTCTGAGATGGAGATGTTGGCACAGGAGAGGAATTGGCGGTAGGTCACATCAACCAGTCAGAAGACTGATGACTCAGATAAAAAGCAACAACAGCCGTGCGCCAAGCGGGAACCGCCCGGTCGCTGGCCACTGACCTCCGACCTCAGAGCAAGTCGCCAGCACAGTGTCGGCTAGACCCCTGCAACCACGTGACCTATCTGCGTGACCCGCACACGGATGTGTGATTGAGGTAGCAGTATGATCCGGTATTCGTGTCGGAAACAAGCAAACACGGTGTTCGTGTACGGCCAAGAGGATAGTCAAATGGTAGCACGGCTATACCAAAACATGCAACCTCACAGACGCCAACCACACCACACAACATTTCAAGTCTTTTATTGGGCATTTGTGTGATCACAGGTCCTTTCAGACACAGGGACGGGCCGGGAGGCGCCGCACAATGCGTACACCAGATTCAGAGGACCAGTTTCTACAGGACGTTGAGACGAACCCTAGTACAAGGTTCAGGCAAGTGGTCCGCCGTAATAGTGTGAGCCACAATCGGTTATGTGTATACTAAGTCCATTGCATCTCACAGAGTTCACATCGTTGTGAAGCGATGCGGTGCAGCTCTGTACTGTGTTCCGGGACGATTTGTTGCCGTTGCATGCCCACCGTCCTTCTCCGACTATATGTTCATAGGACGTTTTCTTTTCCTCCATTTCCAGTCAGAAATCCGTCCTGTAGTTTAGTGTTTTTATTAGTGTTCAGCTTGTTTTACGTAGGCTGAATGACCGTCGTTTTCTCGGTGACTGTTAACACGTTTTTCTGAAACTATGTCCACGAATCTATGGCAACGTGTAGGTCATAATAGTGTTTCGTTCTACAGTTTCCTTTGTGAAGAACCAATAACGCTTTATCCACCTTTAAAACTAGGTCGTTGATTTGCCTAATTAAAATCGAATGCTCCTGATGACGATGTTAATGAATATCTTGAAAATTATGGAGAAGACATCGAAAATTGTAAAATTTTTATGTCCTCCCACTCTGCGTTCTCGAAAAGACGACCTGTACTTCATTCTTAGGAAATTATCTTCCTTCGTATACAATAAGTACGTAAGTTTACAACATACTTTCTTGTCACTTGGCTCTTGCCGTATTCGTACCATTAGAACAATGTAAAGTAAAGTTACGGTTCCGTGTTCTGGCCCATTCGGGCCAATCGTGCACTAAACAGGATGCCGCGGTCGTCCTCTGCCAATGGCGTCACTGAATGCCAGTATGGAGGGGCAAACTGTCCGTACAACTCTCTCCCGCTCACTGTCGTGTTCCTTGAAACCGCTACTAATTGGTGATGTAGCTCCTCAGTTTGCCGCACGCTAACTGCAAACTTTACCAGTCCTCCCACCTAGGAAAAATTCGTAACAGTACCAAGAACCGAGCCCGGGGCCTCTGCATAGCGCTGAACTGCGCTGACAGTTATGGAGGCAGTGTAAAGTAGACGACGCAGGAATCAGGAACTAGAGAAATTCGTTGACAAGTAGAATAAGATGCAAAAGAAATTAACATGGAAAGAAAGAGACACAAGTTGCTGTTAAGAATAACGTTATACAACATTTCAGTCTATCTGCAATTACATTCAGTTCGTACGTCCAACAAACAGTGAAAAAAATACCTCTATGAATGTGTCGAAAGATATATTAAAGTGCAACGGGCACAATTACCTTTTCTATGGTCTACATTTGAAAGTGAGGAGGACTAGAGACCTTGTAAACGCAATGTGCAGTACTTTTGAGAAGAAAGTGGGTTAAGAATGAACATAAGTAAACAATAAAAAGAAACTGAAGATCATTTTTGCAAACAGAGACAAAATTATTCATGATCTCAATTCATCACACGACTGTTCCATAACATTGAATTTGCACGCTGTAACCTCGCAGCAAAAGGTTTTAAATATAATAATGGAAATGGAGCCAAGTGTAACCTCTCCACACGAAATTTTGTTAAAAGAAAATTTGAAATGGTGCCAAGTGTAACCTCCCAACAAAAATTATGTTTAATAATAATGCAAAATGGAACCATGCGTAAACTCCCCGCCAAACTGATAAATGAAAATTGACCAAAAACCCACACAGTAATATTAATTAAATAATGAACCATGAAGGAAATGTAATCTCCTAACAGAAATAATAACATCTGGTAAAATTTATAAGGACAGCAGCGCTCACCTTTGGCCCTGTATTCTGAATAACAAAAGCAAAATTCTTACCTCAATAAAAACTGCAACTATATCTGCTCTTATTTATCGACACAGCTTCGTGCAATGCTGGCGTATAATTTTTTTTTATTCTTGAAAGGAATGCATAGGAAATATTCTTTAAATTAAAATGAATGCTTTTTCTTCAAAAGAGTGGAAAAATTCTTTAAATTGAAATGAATACTTTTCTTTAAAAGAGTTACTTTATAAAAAATTATTATTGGGGCATTTTTTTTGAACAAATTAAATTACAATTAACATACATTATTAAATATGCGCAAGGCTGCTTCTTTACCTTCTACAACAATACTCATCCTCCAGAGTGCTGACCAGAGCACACAGCCGACGCATGCCGACTCCCTACTACCGTATCCGACTGACTACTACTGCAGACTCGCGCAGACAAGCGCAGACTCGCGACAAGCAACAACTAACGATAAACTACTCTCTGTTCAGAAATCCTGTCACGCCTCGCCCATCGCCGGCGAAGGATACACCTTACATAACCCTCCACTGGGGAGGCAAAAATTTGGCAGCGATGGTGAATCAATTGGACTAGCCATGAGCAACAAATTTTTCATAATTAATTAACATTACAGATATATAAGTGCAGAACATGAAATAAAATACAGTGCACACGCACTGAGTACCGAGATATCAAGCAATGGCAAAATGTATACACAATGAGTACAAATGAAATGACATAAAGTGCACACGCACTGTAGTTCAGAATAAGTCAGCAAATCACAAAATGCAATGAATACAAATCATGTTAACAAAATGACGAAAGTGCACACGCACTGTAATACAGAACATATCTGGGAATCACAAAAAAATTTATATGTAATGAGTAAAAATGTCATAAAGTGCACACGCATGGAAAAACTCTCTAATATTTTTACAACAAATAAACATAATGAGTACAAATCATGTTGACAAATGACAAAAGTGCACACGCACTGAAATTCAGAACATATTAAGTAAAGACAAAATGTATACACAATGAGTACAACACATATTAACAAATGGCAAAAGTGCACACGCACTGTAAAACTCTCTAGTATTTTTACAACACATAAACATATCAAGAAGTTAAATAAAGTGCACATGCGCTATAGAAGTTTTTAGTATTTTTAGGACAACTGATCTTGTTAACAAATGAAATGAAGTGCACACGCACTGTATATGTCTTTTTCATTTTACATGAATTAGGAAAGGAATGGGAAGGATTGCGTCATGGTTGTAGCACTTTAGGTTGCACGCTGCTGCACTGAAAGTTCATATCTTTCTACAGAAGCACCACACCAAGTGAGACAATCTGAAGCTCTTTTCCTTGAAGTATTAATCAGTGTAGCCAAGACACTGAAATGTCGTAATAATATTCCATGCTATCATTTTGGTAGTACACTAGATACACCTAACAGTGGGTCCATGATAAAATCTCTATCGCTCAAGGTGGTGGACAGCATGTCGTGTCAACACCATGTCCTTGTAAAGTAGATCAACGTAGAATTAGTGCAAAAACCAAATATAGTTCTCCATGATCATGAGGATAGACAGGACAAATGGATATTGCAGTAATTTCTGGTAATTAGGTCAGAAGGTTAAGGACATTAAATCACATAGTAGTCTTCATTGAGAATTACACTAGTCTAACAACTGATCTGAGTAATTGGTGGCACTCAACGCCCAGTTACTGAACATTTCTGTACCATGTATGTAGTATTACAGAATAATGTTCATAAAATTATCTGAATATAGCAATTATTGGCAGTCATTACCCAGTTACGAACCATCAGAAGTCATCATTCAAAACAGAGTTAATGAATGGCATAGTATTAACATAATTCACTTAATTATAGTAATCATTGGCATCATAGGTAATCTTATTACAATAAACAGTGGCATTCATTAGCCAGTTACAAAGCATTTTTTTGTATTATTCAGAAGTCATTACTCAAAATGAGTTAATTATTGGCATAGCATTTAAATATAATTAATCTAATTATAGTAATCATTGGCATCATAGGTAATCTTATTACAATAAACAGTGGCATTCATTGGCCAGTTACAAAGCATTTTTTTTGTATTATTCAGAAGTCATTATTGAAGTGATATACTATTCAGAGCTGATCAGTATTATTCAGAAATCTCTTAAACTAGTAGCATTATGTGGGACTGGCTATTACTTTGTTTGCTTTTGAGTTATTGCTGCAAATGAAGATGTGTAACGCCATTCGTCATGAGTCAGCTGTAGCAAGGTTATGAAACAAGTAGAGTATATGTGATCACATTCATAAACGACATAGGTTTAATAAACAACTATTTATACCACATTCATTTCATGAATAATTTCTCCTGCAAAATATACAAAATGGATTATGAAACTGAAACAAGAAATGCATATTATGCTGAAAAGTAGTGAACTTCGAATGAAGAGGTAGTGAAATGTGTATAAAAATATATATGATCTCTAGCTGTCCTTTCCAAAACCTTCAGTCATCATACCATGCGATATAAAACATACTGTCAAAACGAACTGCAACAAATACTTAAATAACTACATAGCATCTCTTAGCTAACAGCAAATATAGAAACTTCATCATTATTTCCATCTGCAAAGAAAAACTTCATTATCCATATCACCATAACTCCATTATTATCATCACCTGTAAAGAAAAACTTCATTATCCATAGTAGCATATTCTTCATCATTATTCATCACCATTCATTATCATCTGCAAAAAAATCACTTCGTTATTCATTATCATATTACATCACTAAAACTAAGATGTGTAGATCTGTCTGACAGCCTGCATCAATCGCCTCGTATTCTGAAAGAAAAAATTAGTTAAGACTGCTATTCTACGATGTGTATAGTATATTCTCTTTAATGCTTGTTAATTCTGATCCATTTACTCTTCGTCACGAGGTATTGCGTCCTCTTTCGTTCATTCCGAAGGTGAAATTCCCATTTCTGTTTAATTTATTTCGTTTACATTTTATTTCTTTCTGAAAATGATGAACAAAGACTAATGTCTTGCATTTAATTCATATACCCATTAGACAAAAACTGGTTTATAGTTTCATAATCGAGCATACAGCATAGCATGACAGAAAACGTAATATGTCAAAAACATTGACAGTGTTCAGAAGCAAAATGTACACAGTGCATCACAATGTAGCAGCAAAAAAAGTAAAGTAGTCACGATGTTTAGCTATCATAAGGCAAAATTTTAAAGTCAACTGGTGTTTGTTATATCTTAGATATTTCATAGTGCATACAAACAAAACAGGAAAACAATCATACATACATGATAAACGGAAAATATGCACGGTCTGATGTGTAACGACAAGAAAAGCGACCTGCTAACCTTACCTTTGCCGGACACTTGCCAGGAAAAAACACGTTAATCATCAGTAAGCAGTCACATAAATATAATTGCATAAGTGGTCATAAAATGTATAAGTTCATCTGGAAAAATATGCGCGGTCTGGTGTGTAACGACAAGAAAAGCGTCCTGCTAACCTTACCTTGCCGGGCACTTGCCAAGAAAAAATTACGATAATCATCTTTAAGTAGTCACATAAATATAATTGCATAAGTGGTCATAAAATGTGTAAGTTCATCTGGAAAAATATGCACGGTCTGGTGTGTAACGGCAAGAAAAGCGACCTGCTAACCTTACCTTGCCGGGCACTTGCCAAGAAAAAAATACGATAATCATCAGTAAGTAGTCACATAAATATAATTGCGTAAGTGGTCATGAAATGTGTAAGTTCATCTGGAAAAATATGCACGGTTTGGTGTGTAACGACAAGAAAAGCGACCTGCCATCCTTACCTTGCCGTGCACTTGCCACGAAAAAATACGATAATCATCAGTAGGTGTTCATGAGAATATAATTGCATAAGCGGTCATAAAAAATTAGGAAATAGCATTGCATTGTGATAAATCATAAAGTATCTTCATTCAATAAAAGGTTTGACGTTCGACACGTGGTGGTTCCCTTTGGTTTTTCTGGTTGTCAAAGTTTCGACGTGTACTACATTGGGGTGAGGAATGCTGCGATTTCGATATGGACCTGCGTATATAAGCTCAAATTTACTGCATTTGCTCTTTCCTTTGTTGGATAAATAGTGTGTACGTACTAATATCTTCTGTCCAATGAGAAATTCACGGCGTATACAAACCTGATTTTGCTGTCTTCTCCTGCGCTCTGCGCCACTTTTGATGTTGTTCAGCGCAATGTCAATTATTTCACGGTGTCGAAGTCGACGAGATGTAGGAAATGTTACTAATTCTTTAATTTTGTTAGGTGGTTCAACATTTTTCAGTATAACAGACGGAGATGGCATAGTAGATTCATTCGGTATGGAATTAATTACATCTTGGAATGAGAGTATGTGTGTGTCCGAATCAATATCTTTTTTATGGCAGTAAATTCTTCACAGTTTACCAATTTCTTTCATTAATCGTTCACTAGGGTTCGAAGAAGCATGGTACCCGGATATATAGACCGGAGAAATATTTCTGGCTCGTAACATACGTGTTCATATAGCAGATCGAAACTGTGATCCATTGTCGGAAATTACTTTCAACCCATGCCCTACAAGAAATAGAAAATGTTTTACAAATGCTTTCGAAACAGTTTTAGCAGTAGCTTTGCGTAACGGAGTGAAGGTAACAAATTTTACAGTGAGTTCAACAGCGACAAAGATGTAGCAAAAACCTCTATTAGTTCTGTGAATCAGACCAAAAATGTCTACAGCGGCCATGTGTCTTAATTTAACAGGTACAATGGGATGTAATGGAGGAATATGTGAAGTCGTGTCTGATTGAGCTTTCTGGCAGATTTTACATGACGCTAGAACTCGTCGAATACGCTTCTCCATGTTGGTAAAATAACAGTTCTGTCTCAGTGTAAGAAAACATTTTCTAGCTCCGTAATGTGCATAACTTAAATGAGTATACCAGATTAATATGCTAACAAGTTCGTCAGGAATGCATAATAACCAATTGTTGCTATGAGGATGAGAGCGGCGAAACAGAATGTCATTGCGTACAGTGTAATGGTTTCTAATGGTAACATTATTCCTATCTTGCCAAAGGTATTTAATTACTTTCCATACGTTGTCTTTACTCTGCTCTTGTGCTATATCTTGTAATGACGACGAAATGAAATTTTCAGATGCAACTTGTTGAATGTATATGACGCTGAAATTTGCTTTGCAGAAGTTGGTTGCGCTGTCTTGCTGATTGTTGCTGAGAGAACGGGATAGTGCATCTGCTACAATATTTTGTGTGCCGGGAATGTGAACAATTGTAAAATTAAATTCCTGCAAATAAAGTTTCCATCTACTTAATCTGTCGTGTGTAAATTTAGCCGAAAGTAAAAACTGTATCGCTCTGTGGTCTGTGTAAACGGTCGTATGTCTTCCATAAAGATAATGCCGAAATCTGGTAAAAGCCCATACAACACATAATGTTTCAAGTCCAGTAACAGAATAATTTCGTTCAGCAGGTGACAGAATGCGACTTGCAAAAGCGATGTTTTTAATTACTGTACAACCATCTTCTTCAATTTTCTGAAAAATATGTATGCCTAAAGCGGTGTTAGAACTGTCGGTAGCAATGGAAAAATATCTGGTAAGATCTGGGTGCGATAAAAGTGGTGCATTCAACAAGGCTTCTTTCAGGGTCAAAAATTCAGAATGTGCTTGCCTATTCCAGGACCAAATAGTGTTTTTACCTATCAATTGACATAATCTAGGGGTGTCTAAAGCAGAGTAATGAATAAATGTACGAAAAAAGTTAATTAATCCCAAAAAACTGCGTAGTTGTTTCTTCGTCGTAGGAACAGTAATGTCAAGTAAAGCTTGAAGTTTTTCCGGGTCAGGCGTAATGCCTTCTGCTGAAATTACATGTCCAAGAAATTTTATAGAAGTTTTACCAAAGTGCGATTTACTGAGATTAACTGTGAGTCCTTGTGCACGAAAAGCTTGCAACAGTCGTTCAAGAATCAGATTGTGTTCAGACCAGTTAGCTTCTGCAATAAGAATGTCGTCTACGTACGTTGTAATTCTGTCTTTAAGTTCTGTCGGAAGTATTGTATTCAAACAGCGAATAAATGCTGCTGAAGAAATAGTTAAACCGAATGGTAATTTATAAAATTGATAACAGTCACCAAAACAGAGAAATGCTGTGTACTTTCTGCAGTTCGGATGGAGCTGAATTTGCCTAAACCCGATTTCAAAACTAATGTGGAATAAATAGCAGTACCATAAAATTTCTGTAGAAGTTCTTCTAGTGTCTGTGGGCGATCTGTTTCATTACTAATAATGTCATTGACGTGACGCGAATCAAGTACGAGGCGAAGTGAACCATCTTTTTTCTTAACAATATGGAGCGGGTTTATGTACGGACTAACTGCCGGTTCAATAATTCCTTGGCCAAGCATAGCTTGTAATTCTTTCTTAACTTGTTCTCTATGAATATACGGAATAGGATAATGCTTGGCTTTAAATGTGTCGTACTGTTTAACTTGAAATTCATACATGAAACCGGACATAGTACCAGGAACGTTGTCAAAAACTGGAGCTTGCTGTAAAAGAATTTTGTGTAGTTGCGTGCGTTCGTCGTCTGTATTTGCACTGCTCTGTTTAACTTTATCAGAAATCATCTGTATAACGTCATAGTCGGCTTCGTCTGGAGTATTATAGTTGTGTATGTACGTATCTGTGAACAATGTGGAATTACAGTCTATGTTATGTAATGCAGAAATGACCTCTGTATGGTTAATTGTTTGTTCTTCTGGAGATAAAGAGTGCTGAAATTCTAAAGCCAGTTGTACATTTTCATCCTTCAACATTAAACAGGAATTTTGAAAGTCAATAATGGCATCGTGTTGTACCAGAAACTACGTACCTAAAATAATGTCTGTCGTCAATAACGGAATAATCCAAAAATTTGAGTGAAGCGTATGATCTGCAATACAAAATGATAAATGTGTCTGTAATTTTACATCTACTCCTTTACTGCTCCTTTTACTTTCGTTTTACCTAATGGTAACGTAGGATAGGTATTCTCTTTGTTACACTCGTTGAAAGTTTCTTCATTCATAACTGACATAGGTGATCCAGAATCGATTACTGCTGAAAATTTCGATGATCCAATTTTAACTTCGATGACAGGGTGTGAAATGGTTTTTTGAACAACTGGTCTTTCCTGCAAAAAGAGTGTCTAGGATGTCGTCAAAAGTAATAACATTTTCATGAACAACTTTCTGCGTGTCAAAAGTAGCGCTTGTGTTGCTGGAAGATGCGACCTGTACAGTATCTAGTCAAATTCTATCTGACCTGTTATTATTTTCAGGAGGATGCTGTGGCATTTCGACTATTTTAACGGTTGTGATATTTCTTCCAGACGTATCACGTTCTGGATGATACCTACTGTCTGCGGTGAAACTATAAAGCCTGGTTGACCTTGTACATTACATTGTTGGTTAGGTATGCTAACTGGTTGGTTTTGTTGCTGTTGTTGGGAAAAGCGTCTATTGTTACCAAAATGTGGTTCCTCTTGCTGATAATTTTGTCGATACTGATATTTAAAATTTTGTCTGTTATTAAAGTTCTGGTGGTTATCGTTCCTGAAGCGTCTATTAGCTTTGCTATTGAAATTACGTGGCTGATCGTAATTGCTGTATGTTTGTTGTCCTTGGTTATTATATGAAAAATTTTAGTTTATAAAGGAATAATCCGATTGCTGCACTTCCAAAAGCTGTAACAGATCTCAGAATGCCGAAATATTTTCTTTTTGCTGACCCGTTAAAAGTGACACTCTTAATGATCGTGGCAATTTAGAAATACATAATTGAATACGTGCAGATTCACTATATGGTTCACTTAAGTACTGGTTTTGTTGGACCATGTGCTCAAAAAATTGCGTGACACTGGGAAAATTTGAGTTCTCATAATTTGGTAAAGTAATTAGTTGATCTTTAATTCCGTGCTGTGTCGTATTCGACCAGTACACTGACAGAAAAGCATTCTGAAATTCTTCTACCGAGTAGCATTGTCTCGCGATCGGTCTCATACGAGTTGCCGGTTCGCCTTTCAAAAAACTGCAAATAAATTCAAGTTTGTGCGTTACAGGCCAAGTCGGTGGAAGAGCAAAGATAAATAGTTGTATCCAATCCAGGGGGTGAATTTGTGTTCTGTCATTTTTAAATACTTTAAATTTTCTCACGGATAGAAAATGCTTATAATCAAAATTATCGTCTCTGTGCGTCTGAACAGGTTCAGGATTGTATGAGAATCAATTTGCCTGTGACTGTTCGGAATCTAAGTCACGTACTCTCTGTAAAATACCCAAATTATACTGGCTGTGTGAGTGTGAGAAATGTTCAGAATGTGCCGTATGCTGTGACGTGTTATTAACTGAAATATTTTTTATCTCTGTCACCTCTTGCTGTAAAGTTGACAATTTTCTACGTAATGTATTATTAGATGAATCTATCTCACTGATTGCCTGCTGTAGATTTTGGAATTCAGGTGTTTGATTAGACGAAGTCGGTGAAGTATCATCTGATTTGCTGTCATTATTACTTTCAATAACGTCAATACGACTGGCCAATTCATCATATTTTTCAGTCAGTATTTTTACCTGATCATCGTTTTTAGTGTCAGAAGCATTAATCTGTTTTTGTATTTTACATGTGGTTTCGTTCAATTTTTTAACGTCAGCTTTGATGACATCGGAATCCTGTGTTAGTTCTAATTGTTCGAGTCTGTCGGTCACTGTTTGAAAATCTACTGTGTGTGTATCTGTTTTTGATTTAAGATCGGAAATTTCATCACGCAACTCGGAGTTCTACTGTTTGATTGTATTAATGTCGTCTGATACAGTAGCAATATTGTTGTCTACGTATCTTTTTGCTTTCGCAAACAATTTACGTTTATCTTCCTGTCTCTGTGCGGTAATTGTTTCCATGACTTGTCATTTTACTTTATTTTGTTCCTGTATAAATTTACGGAAACGCGTTTCACTGTTTTGTAGGTGATGATTAAAACGTTCGTCAATTTGACTATTCTGTTGGTCGAATTTCGCGTCTACTTTTGCATCCAGTGTGCGCGAGAGTTCTGCTATCATTAACTGAAACTCGTCGCGGAACTGTGTTGCTTTCTCAGAGCATTGTTTACCGACTGCACTAATTTCGTTTCTAAGTGATTCTGTTTGCATATCCCTTAATTCTTGAGCAACAGATCTAATTTCTTCACTGCTTTTCTTAGCACAAGCCTCAATTTACTCACGTAACTGTTCTTTAGTATCATGACACTGTGCGGCAACAGCTGCAATCTGTTGACAAAGCTGTCTGGAATTGCTGTCTAATTTTTCATTAAGGTTGTCTTGTTTTTCATTAAGTTGTTTGTTCTGTTCACTAAATTGTCTGAAATTTTCATTAAGCTGTTTGTTGTTGCAGTCTTGTCTTTCATTCTGACGTATGGAATTTTCATTAAGTTTTTGTTTGAAATTTTCACTAAGTTGTACCAATAATGCCATAACGTGATCCATGCTAATATTAGCCGCTGTATTCTCTGTACTGTGTGATGGTGTACCTGCAATTGTCACGTTTTGTATAACCATTTGGTCATTCTGTGATTCTCGAAAAGGTTTCCCAATCGGATGTGTACTGTTAGTCACTACCTCGGAATCTAAAAAATCTGCCGTATTTTGAGTACACTGTTCATTTTCGTTAGAAATAATTATCTGTTTGCTACGTAGATTTTTCAAACCGGGTGTGTCAAGCTGGGCAGCGCCCATTGCAACAGAACGTCCCGCGTCATCAACTGTCGTTAAATTAACAGAGGACACAATTGAATTCGTCTGTTCATCACTAAGATCAAAATCATTAGTGGTCGGTACACTCTGATTGTCTATAAATTGAGGACTGTCATTAAGACACTGAGCGTCGCAAGTACTATCGGTGAAGTTATTTGAGTCGGCCATTTCACTCATTACACATCGCGATGTAGTGTTCACAGATTTTTGCGGCATTTTTCACTAATCAAATTTATTCACTAATGAATCAAACACAATGCAAAAATGCAACAAACACAAATATAACAAAGAGCAACAAATTGCCGATGATCTGTGGAAGAAACAGCGACAAATTAGTAAATGCGTTGCGCCAGATGCAAACTACATTTAAGTAAATAAGAGCAGATATATGACTACTTATCAGAAGATTCACAAAGATATACGATACTGGTCCGGATGTCGCCAAGTGTAACCTCCCAGCAAAATGTTTTAAATATAATAATGGAAATGGAGCCAATTGTAACCTCTCCACACGAAATTTTGTTAAATGAAAATTTGAAATGGTGCCAAGTGTAACCTCCCAACAAAATTAATGTTTAATAATAATGCAAAATGGAACTCCTCGCAAAATTGATAAATGAAAATTGTCCAAAAACCCACACAATAATATTAATTAAATAATGAACCATGAACGAAATGTAACCTCCTAACAGAAATAATAACATCTGGTAAATTTTATAAGGGCAGCAGCGCTGACCTTCGGCCCTGTATTCTGAATAACAAAAGCAAAATTCTTACCTCAATAAAAACTGCAACTATATCTGCTCTTATTTATCGACACAGCTTCGTGCAATGCTGGCGTATAATTTTTTTTTTTTTATTCTTGAAAGGAATGCATAGGAAATATTCTTTAAATTGAAATGAATGCTTTTTCTTCAAAAGAGTGCAAAAATTCTTTAAATTGAAATGAATACTTTTCTTTAAAGGAGATACTTTATAAAAAAATTATAATTGGGGCATTATTTCTGAACAAATTAAATTGCAATTACCATACAGTATTAAATATGCGCAAGGCTGCTTCTTTACCTTCTACAACAATACTCATCCTCCAGAGTGCTGACCAGAGTCGCGACCAGGGCACACAGCCGACGCATGCCGACTCCCTATTACCGTATCCGACTGACTACTACTGCAGACTCGCGCAGACAAGCGCAGACTCGCGACAAGCAACAACTAACGATAAACTACCCTCTGGTCAAAGATTCTGTCATGCCTCGCCCATCGCCGGCGAAGCATACACCTTACAACGCCTTCAAGCAGGAATTTGATGGGCCTTTCGTCTCGCCGTGAAAAACTAATTTTGAAAAGTTAAAATTATTTTGTAGTAATTAATGATTTTATATTAACTAACATTCCGCATTTAATCGCTGTTTATATCCACCGTCGTTAGTTATTTTGCTGTCCAAATAGCAAAATACGAGGGACGTAACGTTCCGAAAGTAAGTTTAGTTATTGTTTCTGAAAGAAATGGTCCACCAGGTAACACAAACGCCATCTGAATACACACTATTTGCTGGTTCAACGGCGGAAGGGGCTTCTGCGGAGGAGGAATGACGCATGCGCAGAGTTCGTAAGAAAAGAGAGTACCAGCAAACGGTCGTCTCCGAGGTTACTCGAGTACACATCAAGATGGTAGACGGACGTGGTTGCCAGTGGAAGCGTGTGCCGTTATCCAGTATGAATGGGCACCTGGGAGTAGTGTGATCGATATCCAAGAACTCCTACAAACCGTATGTAGTTAAGACGTCAGGTCACGTCAAATTGTTAGTTGGTGTTGCATGTTCAGTGAAGGAAGGCAGACTGTTGAAGATAACATCGAAGTGGGTATCACATCCAAGTATGTCAAAAACATTGCTAGAGTACAGGACATGGTTTAGCGGACGGGCATGTGAGGACTGTCAGAAGTGGCGTCCAAATTCCGTATTCGCGCGACCGCTACGGTCGCAGGTTCGAATCCTGCCTAGGGCATGGACGTGTGTGATGTCCTTACGTTAGTTAGGTTTAAGTAGTTCTAAGTTCTAGGGGACTGATGACCTCAGACGTTAAGTCTCATAGCGCTCAGAGCCATTTGAACGATTTGAAATTCCGTATTCTCTCAGGCCCATTACCTGCTTTTTGATGTGTTGGGTTACCGAAAAGTGTTTGCAAGTGTTTGCAAAGTCTCGCAAGAGTGAAAGAATGCGAATCAACCTCGATCACTTAATGGAATAAGCCAGAAATGTAAATCAGCTCCTATTCAGAACTGTCACAGGTGATGAAACAAGAGTGTACCACTTCATCCCAAAATCCAATTCCGCCTCTATGAACTGGAAGCATCCCACTTTATCAATGAGGAAACGTTTCAAACATCCCTCAGCGAAAGTTGCGATTCTCCTTGATTTCATGCAGAAATAGACTATGAATGCTGCACACTACTGTGAAACCCTCTCCAAAGTCGGCTCCGCTACCAGACGATAGAGACCAGGGCTCTTCACTGAAGGTGTTGCGTTGTTGGATGGCAACGCAAAACCAAGACCCACACACTATCAGATCCGTCACATCAGTTGGGAGGGACTCGATCACCTGATCCACGGCCCCGACTTGAGCCATGGAACTTCCACCAGTTCCTTGCACTGAAAGCAGCGCTCTCTGGGCGTCGCTTTCAAACATGGTTAGGTTACCCCGGCTGTTAAGCAGTTCCTCGCAATTCAGGGCACCGAGCTTTAGCAGACTGGTTCCTCCAAACTGAGTTCACGCTACGCCAAATGTTTCAATGTCAATGGTGTCGATGTCGTAAAACAGTACATCTTATACAGGATGTTAAAAAAAGGTACGGCCAAAATTTTAGGAAACATTCCTCACACACAAATAAAGAAAAGATGTTATGTGGACATCGGAAACGCTCGATTTCCATATTAGAGCTCATTTTAGATTCGTCAGTATGTACTGTACGTGATCATGATTTCATACGGGATACTCTACCTGTGCTGCTAGGACATGTGCCTCTACAAGTACAACATGTGGTTCATGCACGATGGAGCTCCTGCACATCTCAGTCGAAGTGTTCGCACGCTTCTCAACAACAGATTCGGTGACCGATGGATTGGTAGAGACGGACCAATTCCATAGCCTCCACGCTCTCCTGTCCCAACCCTCTTGACTTTCATTTATGGGGGCATTTGAAAGCTCTCGTCTACGCAACCCCGGTACCAAATGTAGAGACTCTTCGTGCTCGTATTGTGGACTTCTGTGATACAATACGCCATTCTCCAGGGCTGCATCATCGCATCAGGGATTCCATGCGACGGAGGGTGGATGCATGTATCCTCGCTAACAGAGGACATTTTGAACATTTCCTGTAACAAAGTGTTTGAAGTCACGCTGGTACGTTCTGTTGCTGTGTGTTTCCATTCCATCATTAATGTGATTTGAAGAGAAGTAATAAAATGAGCTGTGACATGGAAGGTAAGCGTTTCCGGGCCCATGTCCACATAACATATTTTCTTTCTTTGTGTGTGAGGAATGTTTCCTGAAACTTTGGCCGTAACTTTTTGTAACACCCTGTATAGATCATGACGCTGTTGAGTATTTGTTTTTGGCAACAACATTTCCTCGGGAAAAGGAATGAAGAAACTTCCTTTTGGGAAGTCCCTTGTACTACAGGGTTATTACAAATGATTGAAGCGATATCACAGCTCTACAATAACTTTATTATTTGAGATATTTTCACAATGCTTTGCACACGCATACAAAAACTCAAAAAGTTTTTTTAGGCATTCACAAATGTTCGATATGTGCCCCTTTAGTGATTCGGCAGACATCAAGCCGATAATCAAGTTCCTCCCACACTCGGCGCAGCATGTCCCCATCAATGAGTTCGAAAGCATTGTTGATGTGAGCTCACAGTTCTGGCACGTTTCTTGGTAGAGGAGGTTTAAACACTGAATCTTTCACATCACTATGCGTGAAAGTTGCCCGCACGCGTTCAACCATTTATTCGCTCACTGCAGGCCGACCCGTTGATTTCCCCTTACAGAGGCACCCAAAAGCTTTAAACTGCGCATACCATCGCCGAATGGAGTTAGCAGTTGGTGGATCTTTGTTGAACTTCGTCCTGAAGTGTCGTTGCACTGTTATGACTGACTGATGTGAGTGCATTTCAAGCACGACATATGCTTTCTCGGCTCCTGTCGCCATTTTGTCTCACTGCGCTCTCGAGCGCTCTGGCGGCAGGAACCTGAAGTGCGGCTTCAGCAGAACAAAACTTTATGAGTTTTTCTACGTATCTGTAGCGTGTCGTGACCATATGTCAATGAATGGAGCTACAGTGAATTTATGAAATCGCTTCAATCATTTGTAATAACCCTGTATTTGTCTCCCATTTCCTCCTCTAGTTCTCACAGCAGTGTGACCACCTGTCAAAAACCTTTTGCACCGCGGACCGCTGCAAGATGTGCAGGAAGAGAGTCAATAAGATTCAGATCGGTACCGTCAGGGTGTAAAGCCACGTCAAGTCCAGTGCCTTGGCCGGTTGTGCTAGGTTTCTCGGTTGAGGATCTATGGCGCTAACACCCCAATCCAGGTGGTTCCACAGATCCTCGATTGGGTGTAAATCCAGGAAATTTGGTGGCCAGCAGAGTAGTGTAAACTCGTCCTGGTGCTCTTCAAGTCATACACTCACACTGCGAGCTATTTGATACATTACATTGTTCTGGTGGTAGATGTCAGCGTGTTGAGGAAAAATGCATTGCATGTAGAGGTTTACAAGGTCCCCATGGCTAGATGCATTCATGTGTTGATACAATGCGCTTCCAGATCGACGTTGTTACCCAGAGAACGCGACAAAACATTCCGCAGTCCATGACGCTCTCTTCCCGTCGTAAGCCATTCCGACGATTGGTACAGGCGTTTGTCATCTGTCCTATGGAACATGAAAGGTGATTCTTCTTGGAATTCACCTGTCGCCACCCAGTGGAAGTCCCGTGGCATCACTGGTGTGCAAATTCCATCCTTTGTCGGCGATGAGGAGGTCTCATCTCGGATGGATGACCCTGGCAGCTGCTACGGTGGCCCATACAGCTCAACGTTCGCTGAACGGTCGTTGATGAGAAGTTACAGGTAGCCCCTGATTCATCTTGGTGGTCTGTTACTCAAAAGTTTCATGTTATTCGCCCATATACGTCTTCACAATCGTCGTTCACTCATGCCATCTGCAGCCCGTGGTGAACCACAGCTGCTCCGGCGCCAGTTCTCGATAGCGACGTTTTGCCATGCACTGTGCACTTAAACCATTCATTGAACGGAAAGCCAATGAACATGCCCTTTTGTACTCAGATAATCAGTCCGTTTCCTCCTTACGACAATAAGTGCTCAATTTTCCGCATCATCCAACAAGCTGTATATACCCTCCACTGCTAGTGCTGCCACCTGCCACCTGTGAGTGGCTATTGCATGTTTAAGTCGAACATAGTAGCTGGTCAAATTTATGTGACTGGACCGTGTAGCTCGACTATTCTCCATACGTATTTTATGCTTCTATGGTATTCATCTTATAACCTTTTTCGAAAACACTCCATTTGAGTCAGCCCATGTACCAAGTTCATTCCCGTCTCTGAATCATCTTTATATCGTCAACACCCCTGGAAGTTTTTATTTCTTGACCCATGGTATTGAAACAGAGGATGACAGACTGAAGGCTGAAATACTAAATGTCTTTTTCCAAAGCTGTTTCACAGAGAAAGACTGCACTGTAGTACCGTCTCTAGATTGTCTGACGGATGACAAAATGGTAGATATCGGCATAGACGACAGAGGGATAGAGAAACAACTAAAATCGCTCAAAAGAGGAAAGGCCGCTGGACCTCGTGGGATACCAGTTCGATTTTACACAGAATAAGCGAAGGAACCTGCCCCCTTCTTGCAGTGGTGTACCGTAGGTCTCTAGAAGAGCGTAGCGTTCCAAAGGATTGGAAAAGGGCACAGGTCATTCCCGTTTTCAAGAAGGGACGTCGAACAGATGTGCAGAACTATAGACCTATATCTCTAACGTCTATCAATTGCAGAACTTTGGAACACGTATTATGTTCGAGTATAATGACTTTTCTGGAGACTAGAAATCTACTCTGTAGGAATCAGCACGGGTTTCGAAAGCGATGATCGTGTGAAACCCAGCTCGCGCTATTCATCAACAAGACTCAGAGAGCCATAGACACGGTTTCCCAGGTAGATGCCGTGTTTCTTGACTTCCGCAAGGCGTTCGATACAGTTCGCCACAGTTGTTGAATGAACAAATTAAGAGCATATGTGCTGTCAGACCAATTGTGTGACTGGATTGATGAATTCCTAGATAACAGAACGCAGCATGTCATTCTCAATGAAAGAAGTCTTCCGAAGTAAGAGTAATTTCAGGTGTGCCGCGGGGGAGTGTCGTAGGACCGTTACTATTCACAGTATACACAAATGACGTTGTGGATAACATTGGAGTTCACTGCGGCTTTTTGCGGATGATGCTGTGGTATATTGAGAGTTTGTAACAATGGAAAATTGTACTGAAATGCAGGAGGATCTGCAGCGAATTGACTCATGGTGCATGGAATGACAATGTAGACAAATGTAATGTGCTGCAAATACATAGAAATAAAGATCCCTTATCATTTAGCTACAATATAGCAGGTCAGCAACTGGAAGCAATTAATTCCATAAATTATATGAGAGTAGGCATTAGGAGTGATTTAAAATGGAATGATCATATAAAGTTGATCGCCGGTAAAGCAGATGCCAGACTGAGATTCATTGGAAGAATCCTAAGGAAATGCAATCCGAAAACAAAGGAAGTAGGTTACAGTACACTTGTTCGCCCACTGCTTGAATACTGCTCACACGTATGGGATCCGTACCAGATAGCGTTGATAGAAGAGATAGAGAAGATCCCACGGAGAGCAGCGCGCTTCGTTACAGGACCATTTAGTAATCGCGAAAGCGTTACTGAGATGATAGATAAACTCCAGTGGAAGACTCTGCAGGAGAGACGCTTAGTAGCTCGGTACGGGCATTTGTTGAAGTTTCGAGAACATACCTTCACCGAGGAGTCCAGCAGTATATTGCTCCCTCCTACGTATATCTCGCGAAGAGACCATGAGGATAAAATCAGAGAGATTAGAGCCCACACAGAGGCATACCGACAATCTTTCTTTCCACGAATAATACGAGGCTGGAATAGAAGGGAGAACCGGTAGAGATACTCTAGGTACCCTCCGCCACACACTGTCAGGTGGCTTGCGGAGTATGGATGTAGATGTAGATAACTTTGAATTGGTTTCCAAATTTATCTTTATGTTCCTTTTTTGTTTGTTTAACGGGTAACACAGAGAAAATACCAGAAATATCAACTTGCTTAATGTAAGTAAGCACCTGTCACAAAAACGCAGATATTTGAAAAATTAATATTGTAGTCGCAAGAACACTGGGCACTCTACACTTATTACACATAGAAACAACTAAAGCAGCACACTTTCCCCTTCGTTCGTACCTACAACGTGACAATAGAAATTGGCCAAAGTGAATTCCGTCCGCAGCGCTTCACTGCTGCCTCGGGCAGATTTCGCTTTCCCGGGCTGAACTTTAAAACCAATACCGCTGCTCAGCGCCACTGCTGAGAGCACATTTCCTCGCTTCCGCCCTGCTGTGATGTTCCGCCAACGCGCAGCCCTCCGCGCAGAATTGCTGCGCTCTGCTGTGTTTCACTCGTAATTACACGTCTGTGGAATTTTCGCCTCCGTTTGCGCAGCTCTGAACCAGCTTGGCTTCAATTTGAGGCCATGTCTGCGTTAATGACATTTGTTTCGCAATTACTGCTACTTAATTGTTGGCGTTTTGTTCGTCCTATCAAGTTTTTCCTTTCGCCGCTCTTTTCCAGTCGCACAGTGCCTCAAGCAACCCACGTGTTTTTATTTCCTATTGGATCCCATAATTCTATCGTATCCACGTTGATCGATTGTTTATTAATCCCGTACTGATTTTGCTTGAGTATTACCCTCACCGTGCATGGCTGTTGACCATTGCAACATTTGTTACTGTGCGCGGTGTGAAGAGCTGGGCAATTTTCGCTGCCTTTAGCCGCTGGAGCTACAGAACACGATGGCGAAAGAAAATAACTGTACATCTAATTCGCGAGATCATTTGAACTGATGTGCAAAACAAAAAGACGAAAGTAATTTTTGCATGTGTGTCCAATTTCCAAGTAACATAGCTCGATAAAGCTTGGACAATACACTGAAATATCTGGTAGTGCTCAGTACATTACAGAAAGTAACTGAAAGAAATACACAATGAGACTAACAGAAGAATACAATAACAATAATAATACAAACGTCAGATCGTTTCAGTATTGTCTCTTGGACATTACAAAAGGCAGGTCATGATGCTTAATAGGGTGTGTGATCACAACGGACGGCAACGCCTTTGTGCAACGTGTTACCATTAGTTTGGTAAATGGTTTTTAGTGTATGACTTATTTGCCTCCACCAGCGCTGTTGACAACAGCTGTTCCAAGATTTGGAGATCAGTACGCCCATGAAACATTATGCCTTCCGAAATCATAACACTTGGACTGCCAATAATCCTGTTACATATGGTGGGAGCTCGCAACAGGAAATGGGTACAGGAACTTTGTCGAACATGATGATTTCAGTGGTGCAGGTGCTGTGGTGGGGAACACGTAGTCACTATGTGTAATAAGCAATGCCCTGACTGAGTGAGTGACTGACTTGCCATCGCCCAGCCCCAACAGCTAAGGACGGAAACATGAGACTCGGAGAAGGTGTCGATCTTATACTATAGGCGTCGTCTAAGAAGACATTTTTCGAAAATTCAAAACCGAAGGGGTGAAATAAGGGATAAAGATTTTTTTAAAAAAATGTTGCTATTAGGGCAATTTTAAAGCTACACTGACTAAAAGTAGTATTAGGTTTCTCGTTCAGGAATAAAGGAATACGTGGTAGAGCATCTTTCGAAATTGAAGCCCATGGGAATGAAATAGTGGATGAAATCTTTGTTCTTTTTCGAAAATGTATTATTATCAAAGAACTAATGAAGTATTTCTAGAGCTCCGTCTGTGAACGTTGGTATGTTACTTCTCGGTTAAAAATTAAAAAATACGTGTTTACTGATTTTGGAATGGGGATGAAACAGGGAACGAGGTTTTTTATAAAAGTGTATTATAATGAAATCATTTTTCAAGCTAATTCTATGAAAATTTAAATTTAGATTCTCAGTTAGAAATAAAAAAAAAACGTGTTTCATTGTTTTTGGTATTTGAGCCTCTAAGGTGATGAAATACGGACCGAAACGTATTATGAATATATGTCACTGCGAAAGCATTTTTATAGCTAAATCTTTGTAAATTGATGTTTGGCCTCTCAGTAACAGATGAAAAATATACGTGTTCCACTGTTATAGGAAATTCAACCCCTAAGAGGGTGAAATAGGGTCATACCGATTCACTGACTTGTCTTCACCCAGCCCAAACCGCTAAAGATAGAAACCTGAAGTTAGGAGAGGAAGTGGAACATATGCCGTTGGCATCATTTAAGAGGACATTGTCCGAAATTCCACCTCTAAAACGCTGAAATAGGGCATGAAAGACTTTATTAATGAATGTCACTTTTAAGGAAATTTTGAAGATAAAACTACGAAAACTGGTATTTGGTTCCTCAGTCAGAAAATAAAAAATACGTCTTTCATTATTTTTTAAAAATTGGACCACTAAGGGGGTAAAATATCCAGTGAACGTGTTCTTGAAAATACACTCCTGGAAATTGAAATAAGAACACCGTGAATTCATTGTCCCAGGAAGGAGAAACTTTATTGACACATTCCTGGGGTCAGATACATCACATGATCACACTGACAGAACCACAGGCACATAGACACAGGCAACAGAGCATGCACAATGTCGGCACTAGTACAGTGTATATCCACCTTTCGCAGCAATGCAGGCTGCTATTCTCCCATGGAGACGATCGTAGAGATGCTGGATGTAGTCCTGTGGAACGGCTTGCCATGCCATTTCCACCTGGCGCCTCAGTTGGACCAGCGTTCGTGCTGGACGTGCAGACCGCGTGAGACGACGCTTCATCCAGTCCCAAACATGCTCAATGGGGGACAGATCCGGAGATCTTGCTGGCCAGGGTAGTTGACTTACACCTTCTAGAGCACGTTGGGTGGCACGGGATACATGCGGACGTGCATTTTCCTGTTGGAACAGCAAGTTCCCTTGCCGGTCTAGGAATGGTAGAACGATGGGTTCGATGACGGTTTGGATGTACCGTGCACTATTCAGTGTCCCCTCGACGATCACCAGTGGTGTACGGCCAGTGTAGGAGATCGCTCCCCACACCATGATGCCAGGTGTTGGCCCTGTGTGCCTCGGTCGTATGCAGTCCTGATTGTGGCGCTCACCTGCACGGCGCCAAACACGCATACGACCATCATTGGCACCAAGGCAGAAGCGACTCTCATCGCTGAAGACGACACGTCTCCATTCGTCTCTCCATTCACGCCTGTCGCGACACCACTGGAGGCGGGCTGCACGATGTTGGGGCGTGAGCGGAAGACGGCCTAACGGTGTGCGAGACCGTAGCCCAGCTTCATGGAGACGGTTGCGAATGGTCCTCGCCGATACCCCAGGAGCAACAGTGTCCCTAATTTGCTGGGAAGTGGCGGTGCGGTCCCCTACGGCACTGCGTAGGATCCTACGGTCTTGGCGTGCATCCGTGCGTCGCTGCGGTCCGGTCCCAGGTCGACGGGCACGTGCACCTTCCGCCGACCACTGGCGACAACATCGATGTACTGTGGAGACCTCACGCCCCACGTGTTGAGCAATTCGGCGGTACGTCCACCCAGCCTCCCGCATGCCCACTATACGCCCTCGCTCAAAGTCCGTCAACTGCACATACGGTTCACGTCCACGCTGTCGCGGCATGCTACCAGTGTTAAAGACTGTGATGGAGCTCCGTATGCCACGGCAAACTGGCTGACACTGACGGCGGTGGTGCACAAATGCTGCGCAGCTAGCGCCATTCGACGGCCAACACCGCGGTTCCTGGTGTGTCCGCTGTGCCGTGCGTGTGATCATTGCTTGTACAGCCCTCTCGCAGTGTCCGGAGCAAGTATGGTGGGTCTGACACACCGGTGTCAATGTGTTCTTTTTTCCATTTCCAGGAGTGTAAATAATTACTATAGAACTACAAAACGGTTTTTAAGAGTACATCTATGACAACTGGTATTTGACTTGTCTGTTAGAAGAAAAAAAAATACCAATTTCACTGTTTCTAGAAATTCAACATTTAAGGAAGTGCAATAGAAGTTAAAAATTTTTAAGAAAATATATCATTACATAAGAAAAACTTTATACTTAAATATATGGAAGTTGGTATTTCAGTTCACGGTTAGATATAAAAGAATATTTCTTAGGGGACGAGAGTTGCTATGCAAATATCCCCACAAGAACGCAAGAGCCATGATTAAAAGAAACTTTGTACACGAGCTAGCAGAATCGCTTTTTGGCCAAAAGTACATTCCGAAAACACCTAGCTTTATTTAGCGTGAGAAGTCTAGCAGGCGTTGCAATTTGTGAACAAATAAAAACAAAACAAACATCTCTGCAAGTCACGCATCCTACGGGAGCGAAGCTAGCGTTGAAGAAACTTACTAACCTCCGATGTCTAAACATGGTAGTCTCTCCAGGCAAAGCTAATGTAATACGTGCGTCTTTGCAGTGGGGTGCATTCGGTCGTGACGTCACTTCTATGAATCACAATTGGTGACCTTATAGAAGAGCCCCGTCTCAGCACGTGCCGAGCACGTGTGGAATACGTTGAGGAGACGTATTGCAGGAACGACCACTGGGCAGGTATCAACCGCACTTGTGGAAGAATGCAACGTCCTACCACAAGAGTGCTTACCAAGCTTGTGGCCAGCTTGGAAGTACGTTTCAGAGTATGCACTGTCCTTAGCGGTGATCACACACTCTATTGTAATTTGCAATGCCTAGGAGGCCACCATAAATCTCTGTGACTTCAGTGTAACGTTTGTCTTTCAATTAAAGTGTCGTTTGTGTTCGTCTCACTGCACATTTATTTCATTTACCTTCTTTACTGTAGAGGCTCTAGCTGTGTATTGTCAGAGTTTCATCTTGCTTTGTTACTTGGCAGTGACGAATATGGCGAAAGTTACTTTCGCCCTTATGCGGTGCACATCAGGTATAAGGGCTGCCACTCGTTGCTAGTCAAGCACAAAGAAAAGTTGAGCGGAAGTTTATTTTTTTACAACGTGATTAAGTACTCTTGACCTGTTTTTTACGCATAGAATCACTTAAGGACCACTTAAATTTACATTTATTGAGTTTTATGATGACGTTCTGACCACCTTCGGACCCTCCAAAACGGGAATTAATTAATAAAGTCGCTATGGCTACCACGTTACCTATTATGATGCTAAGAGAATCTTGCAGAAATATATTCTGACGCATTATTGTCCTAGAGTCGCTCCAGCCATAGTCTGTGTAATTATCAACGACCGTACAAGGGTCTCCTGAGCACATCGTCTTCCGCGAACCTAGTGTCGTTTTACAGCCGGACGTCGAGTTACTCACCTTATATGACGTGGTCAGCTTTGCAATTTCTCTGTTAATGGTTAGGATACTAAGGTGTTTTAAGTTCTCATGTGTTGTTTCTTAGTAACACTAAAATTATATTTTGCCCGTTTCACTAATAATCATATTAATCAGGTGAACTTCAACTCTCTGAGACTCGTTTTCATCCAAACCTACAATCTCTGATTCACTGGAGAGTACTGTGCCATGGAACACAGAGTCTTGCCCCTAGTCAGCCGAATCACAGTTTGATATAAATGTGAAACTCAAATTGCCTTATGTTACAGATTTGTGACAGTGTTCTGGTTTGAAGAGAGTGAAAATATAACGTATTCTTAAGATTTAGTTCGGAAGATGTGCACACATAAATTCAATAACACATTATCCGTATGTCGAAAATTTGGCGTCATGTATTTCCATGAACTCTATTGGTCTCGTTCCTTGTCCAGGTCTCTATGCAGTATCTTTACGGGGATCGGCATGTTAATCTGAATCTGGGGGTGTTACAAGCAGAGGGTGGCCAGACTGGCATTCCTCTCGCCACACTACCACTTCGCCTCCCACCCACCCTCCTCCCCACAACACCCCTAGTGATGAAATTTGAGTAATCCAACGTTCAGCGTCAAGTGATACCCACATGAGAAAGAGTGAGATCATTCTTCGAAACATCTGCAAATCATGTGACTGAGGGGGGACTTGGCTACCGGCAGAGTATTCACCTAATCGGATGTGGGAAATAACCTAAAACTCAAATCCATGTAAGCCAACACTCAGGTCCTCGCCGTTAATCCACAAGGGGGAATCGGTAAGGGGTCGGTGATCCTCCCCGAATCCAAGCAGGAGTCTTCTAACACGCATGTATGAATGGGGCCGCCATTGTACTGGAACAACCATTTACAGTCATGTATCAAATGTTGGACCATCAACATACAAAAATTATGATAATATATTTATTTGTCCATACTCAAATATCTCAATAAATTTTCATGAACGCTATTTGACACTCCTTGAACCAATTCTCCATCCACCTTTTTTCCGTTTGCTATAGAGAAATTATCAATGCAACAGCATTTTTATCGTCCTACATTCAGATCACAGAGTTACTGCTCAGGAGTATTGACAATATTATTGAGCAGTTCAGGGAGAACGTCAGTATTATTTTGCATTTTTATTGAGGGCCCACTTGCTGCTGAAGATTATGTGTGTGGTCCTGAGCTGTTCTTCATGCCCAGTCAGAGTGTCAATCGTGTAGTGGAGCATAAGTGGTCTGACCCTGCTGACATGTCTGTATGCATTTCATTTGTCTGTAGCATGATGTGGCAATCCCAACGCAGCCTAGAAGAAGCGTGCGTAGCGGTGAAACAGAATTCTAGCAGAGTCGATGGGAAATACGCTGCCCCCCCCCCCCCTTCCGCTCCCCGGCAACAACCTTGTGACTTTACAGTAGGTGCCTTGTTTGCCATCCTTCGCGAAAGCTTCGCTCTGCGTAGGGCACACGTCAAATCAGTATGTGGACAAACACCCGCTAAAGGTCTCGTCTTTGCCATGTGCTATCGAGAGCTTGCAGGCATTTACATGCTCAGTTAAGAATTATTAAATAGGTGTGAAATAGTTACTCGATCCCCAGCAGAGACTGCTGCTGGCACTCGTATGACTTGCAGTGTCGTGTGCTGTGACGTAGCTTCTACTGCAGCTTGTCTTTCTCCTGGGCCTCGAATCCTAGATAATGACGTAAAGAGGCACGTGACCCGCAGGAACGTATCCACAGCTACCAGCCACACAGTCGACTCCCTTCCTATCCGCACACAGCATGTGGGCAGATCAACCACAGTTGGTCGCATTCATCAGTGGGCCAGCTACAATCCTCCACAAGGTCATTGGCAACACCAGGTGTGGTTTCCTCACCCTTGCGAATTGACCCTTCCTGCTGTTCCTAACACACTCAACATGCTTCTCGTCTCACAAGGTCACCACACAGCAATCGGAATTGTGTAAATTTTTATATTCATGGAGAGTGAATTTCGGAAAATCGACTTTGAAGTTTCCCAACTAGCTTCACCCCACTAATACCAATGCATTTTACGTTACCTGTATTACCAGAGAGGCGAGAGAGTATTTTATGCCCATGTTTAAAAAAATTTGAGCATACAAAATTATTTAATTGTTGTTGATTTCTATATTAACAACATACTATTTAAAAAGGTACTGATGTGTTAGTACGTTCCAGAATGTGAAAAATTGTTCCAGCACATTCTTAAAGGTATCAACCAACTTTAATAACATGTACTACCAATCAAGGGGACGAATATTTAATACGCAATGCAAAAAAAAAGAACTAAAAATGCAAAATTAGTTAACTGTTGATGACTTTTTCACATAGGAATCTTCTTTAAAGAGATACTAGTGTGTAAGTAACTTCCTGAACTACAAAATACTGAATATGAAATTCACTGTGGGAAGTGGTGTCTAATGATAAAACTATAACATATCTCTTACATTTAACCAAAAAATTTAACACTTTTATGGAATCTGGTAGAAGAATTCATTACAAATATTAAATATTTGTTTTACAAATTTCAGATATAAAATAGCTGACTAGATTTCAATATTTTCAAAACGTGTGTATAAATACAACCTCCATCCTCTTTGGTATTACGAGGCTTAAAATGCTAAAACAAGGTGACACTCTTCCGACAAGTAGCGTGGCTATGTGACAGTACTCGGGTGATGTGTGCGGAGTGTGGTTTCGGATACTGACGGAATCGATTCTGTAAACAAAGGAGCGATAACGTGAAGTACAAGATACAGAAAACATACTTTGTAACTTGTTAATCATACAACTTTCATTAACAATCTTTCATAAAATTGGTAATCAAAAATACTGAGACGTACATGTTTCAAGAAAGTGACAACCAAGTATGTCAATTATATATGTAATGAATATTACATTTAAATGGCGTAAGTATTAGGACCGAACGAAAGAAATAATAGTCGAAGCGAGATTAGATGTTGTACGTGCCCAGGAAATGCTCGCTGATCGTGCACTATTGTTTAAAAATTGGATTCCACCTACAGTCAAATCCAGAAATGACCCTTCGCACCCCTTCTACGCCCAAAGAGCGACGGTGCACTCTACCACAGAATTATGCTATTATTCGAAAACTATATAACTTACTTTAGCATATCAAATCTGGTTGGAAAATTTTAAAGTAGATTTTCAAAATGGTTCAAATGGCTCTAAGCACTATGGGACTTAACACTTGAAGTCATCAGTCCCCTAAACTTAGAACTACTTAAACCTAACTAACCTAAGGACATGACTCACAGCCATGCCCGAGGCAGGATTAGAACTTCCAACCGTAGTAGCAGCGCTGTTCCGGACTGAGGCGCCTACATCCTCTCGGCCACAACGGTCGGTGAAGTCGATTTTCTCCATACCATTTGAGAGTTGCACTGAAATGCTTTGGGATAGCTACAGTTGCGTTCTGAACTTCACCTGCCATTAACATATT
This sequence comes from Schistocerca piceifrons, assembly GCF_021461385.2. Classification (NCBI taxonomy): domain Eukaryota; kingdom Metazoa; phylum Arthropoda; class Insecta; order Orthoptera; family Acrididae; genus Schistocerca; species Schistocerca piceifrons. The sequence goes on from NC_060138.1 coordinate 52,174,196, forward strand.
AAAATACAAAAAGCTGATTACCGTTTGGTCTCCTTTTCAGTTGATCGAAATGTGTTGGATAAGAAATGCTTTTTCCCACTTTTTCCTCACCCTGATATTCGCTACAGGTTATTTCTTCACAGTAGATAAGAAAGTATGGTGATACTATACATATTCCATTTGCTTTCAGAGCTCTATGTTTCCCAAAGTATAACATATACGAGTGAAGATCTGAAAGAACTGCACAATATTCCTTTTACCACACAGTTTAATAAGTAACAGAACTAAAAGGATTGACAAATGGGCTTACATCTTTTACCAACTTTTCTGCATAGTCGCCAACATTCTCAACACATTCTCCCATCGTTTCAATATGCACTGGTCGTTGAAGTCCGTTTGGTTCGAGTACTGCCATCTGCGGATTTCTGATTTCACTTCCACAGGAATTGATGTCCAACGGTCTAAGGTCCAGACAGTACGGCGGTTTTTGGATGGTCTCCCACCAAAATCTGGCTATTTTCTCGCAAACAGGAGTAGCAACAGGCGGGCGAGCATTGTCATGAGGATGTTTAACACCGTCAGTATTAATGGTGTGTCGTTTGTTACGAAGGGCACGACGGAATGTAACCAAAGTTTTAAGGCAGGCAGCACCATTCGCAGTTGTCCTGTGTTCAGTGAAGCCCACCAATGTCACAACATGCATTTCCTAGAACACTATCACAAGCACTTCCCTAGCAGAATGAGTCACTATGAATGTTTCTTTCTTCCTACTGGGGAACCAGCATGCTACCACTCCGTAGACGCCTGCTTCCATTTGGGCGTGCTGTGATACGCCCACGGCTCATCGACAGGGGCGATTCCATTCAGAAAGTCATATCCTTCTGCTTCGTAGCGAGTGAAGTGATCCAAAATTTTGTCCATTTACTGGCCCTTGTGGTTGTCTGTTCTTAAGCAACTAGAAGGCACTAACTTTACGAAGCATCAACGTATCATGAACAATTTCGAAAACGGCATCATGGGAAACGTTCAACTGCCGCGATAAGGTCCTCAGTTGCACACACCAGTCGTTCAATGCTGCTGTCTCAATGGCTCCCACATTCTGCGTGGTTGCAGCAGTTACCGGCCGCCCGGAGCGTGGCTTATCACTCAGGTCCCCACAGCCCTCTTGGACAACGCATACCACCTGAGACACTCGCCCCCATACGCGCCACGTATGTCCATCTGAATTTCTCTCGGCTTATGCCCTCCGGACCACAAATATCGAACTGCAAAACAGTGCTCTTCACAAGCTGACAACATTAACATGCGCACCATTTTTATTCCGTAGTTCAGGCTTGTTTCGACGAACTGCACATGAACACAAAATACCCTCGGTAGCGCAAACTTCAAACTATGTCATCGTGCAACTTCAACATACCAGCTGCAAAAAGAGGGAAGAAAAAATTATTGTGCGTTATTTTCCGATCCTTCCTCGTACAGTTACGACCTGATGTATGAAGGAAACCATACACTCACCGAGTTTGCATTTTGTCCAATAGTTGACGTTACGAGTGCAGTGCTCTAATAATATGGAGACAAAACAGAAATGAGTTTTAATGTGTTGCATTGTGCGAGATGTTTAACAGTTATAACAGTGCAACGTGCAGTCAGTAGGATTCATGAGGAAAAAACCACCATGTAAACAGAGCATTGCACTTTAGTATCGACAATTTAGGGACACTTGTGTACCGGTCGATATAGCGTGCCAGATACAACCGTGGCGAGGGTGAGGTACTCTAGAAAAATTAACGATCCGTGCAAACCACGAAGGTAAAATAAAGCAGCGAAGTGTTTCAGAAGATCCTGCGTTGGCGGTTATGTTCAAACCGTGTCGTCTGCAGCACGTGCAACACTTAAAACCTAAAGAATGTCTCCTGCGCCGTCAGTTATGTATTGCAGTGCAGGACCCGTTTGACAATAAACATTTCGCCTGCAAGCAGGTATTCAGCAATGAAGCAGACTTCCATTTAATGATCTGCCCTTCCTGGGGAACCACAGTCTGGTAGAATTATTTTGAAAGAAATTTCCGTCATTTGACGGTAAATTTATATTAATTTAGTTCACACAATCATGACTTCGTCTTTATAGCCATTATCAAAGGCAAATCAAACATCAAAAAATGACTGACCTGCTCACAATGAAACGTCATCGTCGAAATAACGCTAATCTTGTTTTGTAAACCAACCGCAGTATTACAGAATATTAGACAGTCTACCTTTGATATTCTCTCATATCCTTTAATACAACAACAACGGTTTTATAAAATCTGATACATGTTATTCCGACGGTGACATGTCATTTTAGGCAGGTCAGACGTTGTTTGAGAATGGCAATTTAGCCGAAATCATCGTTTTGTGAAGTACGTAAACACAAATTTACTGTCAAATGGCGGAAATTCGTTAAAATAACCTTTCATTTATGTGGAAGGGTTAATCGCAATAATTTGAGAGTGTGGAGCATTGGTAAACCTCACGAAACTGTGATGCATTAAAGTGATTCATCAAAAGTTAATGTGTCCTGTTCAGTTCGCAAACGAACCTGAACGGGCCTTCTGTGAGAAGACTGTGATGGGTTTCTCTTTCCATGGTGTATTGCAGTTATGGTAGTCACACAAACGACTGGTGAGTCCAAGAATTTCCAACATGACGGGGAAACCCCTTCATCTGAGCAATGTTTTTCGTCTCTGCGTAAACGACGAAATTCCTCATCTCTGGAGTAGGCGTAGAATTGAAGATGGGGTAGCTGTTTTCGCCTGGGCGACAAGGTCCTTTGACTGGACTTCTTATGATGTTTTCCTTTGCGCCCACGTTAAGGACCGTGTTTACCCCCACAGCCAAGAGCACTCTATCAGCTCATTAAACGCTGAGAATTGCTACAGTGATGACAACTGACAGAATATTGGTACCTGAGGGATGGAACGAAAGTGACTATGGATTGGAAATTTGTCGTGTGACCAGAGACGCACTCATTGAATCTTTTTAGAATGAAACCTGTAATCTTTGCCGGTTTACATTTCTGTTCACGCATTATTCACAGTTCTACATGCTGTATTTGAGAAATATAGGCCTTTGAAAGTAAATGAATTATTTGTAGTAGCCGTGTATAATCTTAAAATTATTCACTCACAAATGACTCTTGCTTCTCGTTAAGTTATGTGTAAGTCCAATTCTTAGTGTCTTAATCGGCACAACATTAGACCTAGACCGTCCATTTCAGTCTTGACTTAGGCTCCTGTTCATTGAATCTAAGTAACTGAACTCATTTTACAACTGCTGTCCGCTTTTATTGATTATGCTGTCATCTAAATGAGTGGGTGTTTCCCATTTTCCATTTTAACATACATACTCATACAATTTGAACCTAGCAAGCCGTTTCCGTTGACCATATGTCTAAAACATTATCACAAATGGAGACAGGAGACTGTCAGCGCTACATTCGTGGCATCACAACTTTGCAATAAACTACGCTGTAAGAAGCATACCACAAAACATTTCAAACGCTTAATAAAATAATTAAATCAATAGGTGTCGCTCTTAAATTTTACTCTGTAACGTCGTATGGGATAATTTTTTGGAACTAAACATGAAGATTAGCAATATATGTATGAGTTCAAACCCGTATGCTGACCGGGGCCTGGTAGCTGAGTGGTCAACGGGACGGAATGTCATATGTAACGGCCCGGGTTCGATTCCCGGCTGGATCGGAGATTTTCTGCTATCAGGGACTGGGTGTTGTGTTGTCCTTACAATCATCATTTAATATGCATGGACACTCAAGACGCCGAAGTAGCGTCAACTCGAAAGACTTGCACCAGGCGAACGGTCTGCCCGACGGGAGGCCCTAGCAGCATGGCATTTCCATTTTAACCCGTATAGTACGAACTATCGGTGTTGGGAATTCAAAATTCTGCATAAGCCGGTTGATAGTATTATGAGTACTAACCACCCCTCCACAACACATTTATTCTCTAAATAAATTTGTCATATAGTTTTTTAAATCAACAATTCCATTTTTCGAATTAATGCTAGTTCTAACACATATGTACAACATTTTTAAAGGGACTTAATCTGTAACATGCATTTTCAGTGATGTACTAGGAGCCATAACAAAGTTAGGTAGCATGAAACGAAGAATAAACTATGTTTCATAGACCAGCACACTCTATTCCACTAAGGAATTTTCTACTAGGAGGAACTGTTGCATATACTGTTATTCACGTAAAATAACAGCATTGGATAAATCTGATGTCTGCATATCTTCAGTGCAGTAATGCGGCCTCTGGAAACAAGTGCTTTAAAAGTTTCTCAAGAGCTTCAGTGCGTATACATTTATGGGTTTGTGATAGTTTGGTACTAAATTTTAAATGGCAGCAAGGTTAAGGTTGCTGACTTAGTTCACATATTTGAAGACCAGTTTGCTTAAGATCACTGGAAGGAAAATTAGGCTGTCTCTTCATTTGTAAATAAGTATTAAATATTTTTATGACATGATCTATTGTCTTGACGATCTTTTTACTAGTGATTACTGAAAGGAAATGTATGTTTATCTGACTTCCTGTGTATCTGCCTTCGTATCCATCTACTTATCTATAAAGTTATATCTCACTGCACTCAACACAAATTTAAGAAGACGTAGACACCCATGTGGAGACTGGTTTGATAGTTGTCATTTTACATACTAGATGATTTATGAATTTTTTCGTGTCATATTAATATCTGAATGGTAGTGTTGAAGTTAATCTGTATGGATTCATCAGGCTCAGCGAAAAACTATTCCCGGATTATAAATTTTATATTCATGTAATGGTCGACGCTCAGAAGCCAGAAGCTGCGACATTATTTGGAGATTTATGTTGCCCGTTTTGATGCCGCAGAAACAAACAGTGTTTAGCAAGTGTAGAAATACAAGGCCACAGCAGATATGTATGTAGTAGATACTGACAATAGCAAACAGTTAATAAGCTGTGATTTCTATTCTGCAACGAATTACAAAGCCATACACAAGTGTTACCAGTATACGCACTTCGTGTATTGCGATTTTAGAGCTTATAATCTACTGAGGAGGCAAATTGTGTTCATCCTAGCATACAGGGTGATTTAGGACGAACAATAATAGCTCCAGTTGGAGGCAGTGTAGACTAATTCCAATACAAGATTCCTTATAACAGGAATGTGCAACATTTTCGCTTACCTGGGCCTCAATGAAAGAAAACAAGTATTTTTGCGCAGCACATAATACAAAAAAAAAAAACAAAAAAAAAAAACAAACACGGAGAGAGGGAGAGATAGACTGTGGTTGGAGGAGTGGTGAGAGTCTAAAGCAGAAAATTTCACTTTTCGTGACTTTAAATAGATTGAATTTTATGGAACTTTTTCATCCATCCTGTGAGGGACGCCTGCTTCTTGAGCCGCATTGATGTTTGCTTTGGACCGCATACCGCCCGTGGGTTGGACGTTCCTGCGTTATGTCCAGAGATGCATCTGTTAGAATGTAATCGAAAGAAAGGCTCATAGGAGGTGCTTATGACACTTCCATGCAGCTTCAATGCAGCCTAGAATTCCGTTTAGAATACCACGTGTAGCTCTTCTCAGGTAAGCTGGGCCTCCATTTATGGGCGGCAGTAGTATTCATAATCCTATGGATCTATTTAAGTGCCCGTGTTTACGTTATCTATGCAATCTTCGCCTTTCAATCAACCCCATAGGCCAAATTCTAAAGGATCAAGGCCCACTGGACCTTGTTGACCAAGAAACGTGAGCATTTCCGCCGAGAAATCTGAGTAATGACGACGTCTAACCTGATGAGTAGAGTGGATGAGCTCACGTCGTGGTGAAAAAGAATACACATTCATTTAACCAAAGGAATTTCTTACAAGTATTCTGTAATCTAATTTTCAAGAAAAGCTGGGTAATGGCGTTCTGTAAGACGATGTGATAATACAACAGGCAGAAAAGAGCCAAAAAAAGTAGTCAACGTACAAGCCAACGGCAACTGGAGTACCAACACGCAAAATAAAAACTTAAAATTTAGATAACTAGAAATGCCTCAAGAAGTTGAGCTAAGAACGCGAAACTCACCATCGATGTTAAAAAGAATTGTCGTTGATTGATACATGCAACTCTTGGCATTATAGTTAGTTGCCTATTTTTAAACACAATGAGGGGTGTCTGTAACAGTATATTTTAAGGCAAGACCCAAAGAGTTTTAAAAATAATGTCGAATGAGAGCGTCAGCCCAAACATAGAAGATTATTAGTAAACAGCAAAAAGCAACGAACAAATTATATATTTGGGACATTGAAGAATCTGAACTTTCGAGATAGTTATAGCATATTGGGCAGAACGCTAAAGGGATGTGGTGCTTTTACTGGGGACTACCTTTTTGCTAGGGCTGATCTAAACTGGGCTGTGTGACCACTAAATACTTCTCCGTCCAAACGACGGTAAATTACAGCCTCAGAATGATTCAGCTACTGAATGGACATTTGGCTAAAGATTTTAAACGTAATTGAATTGAGTAGCTCATGATCTCATTGTTGCACATACATTTTTTTTCAAATATGTCTACATATCCACAATTGATACTGGTGACTAGTTTCGCTCTTGTACATACTTCTCTTATGGTCACATAATATCTACTACAGCAGCTCAGCGGATTTGTCTAGTCACAGTTTGACTCACCCAATGTGTATGACCACCGTTTGAGTAGAGAAAGCAATGATTAGACGACTGGGACGATTTGTTGCAGTATCTGTTGTATACCTTAAAAATGAGTACGAAAAGGAGTCCTCCGTTAAAAATATTTATGCCGAGATGCCGAGACACACTCATCGAAGTGATTAGTGAGTCGACACAAAGGAAGTGAACCGAGACCCTGGAAACACTGGATACAAACAACAGCGGCAAAGTAAACTGCAGCTTAATCAAAAAAAGTAAGTGTGTCCCTACGATAGTCATACATTTCCCGACAGAAACACCCAATGAAACTGTGTATCAACTTACACTAAACTGAAATTTAAACAAGATTTGACAGAAAATAAAAATTATCAGAAGCCAGGGCCAAGAATCAAGTATGTTCACACAAAATTTACTTTAACGTAACATTGTCATGGGCTAAATTAAAGTGAAAATGGGAATCCAGTTATACTAGATGATATATGCGTGTAACAGATCGAACTCTACGCCCATAATACCGAACAATGGATTTTACAACTATTTAACAAGCCCTTGGAGAAGTGGACGACCCTAAAATTGTGGAGGAATTTAGAGGCAGTAGTGGCACTGGAAGCTGGGAAAGACGCAGCCTACGGAATACCAGTAGATCAATTGAGTTTCTGAGCTACCTGTAAAAGCTGTACGTGGTTTTAAATCACATAGCAAATATAGCAGAGAAGCAGCTCATTCGCAAACAGGCTGCATTTAGAAACGAAAACTCGTGCACCAGTCTAATTCTGTCCCTTCCGTAACACATAGAGGAAGGGTTTCAATTCAGACAAATAACAGGTGCAGTTCTAGTAGACTTACGTTCTTCATATGACGCAGTCAACCACAGAATGCTCTTGACTAAACTCTACAATGCATTTAAAGACCATACGATCACGAAAATGACTGAATATCTATTACGAAGTTACTGCTGATGCTGGAGCATAGAAAAAGTTGACGGCGTCAACAAAGGAACAGTCTCCCTGTTTTGTCTCCTTCTACGTAACTGATACACAAATTATCACCCAACAGCAAATATTATTAATAATTTCTTCTATGGCGATAATCTGATATTCCCGGACAAGAAAAGAGCTTTGAGAAAGCAAAAACTGGAATACTCATTAAAAATTAAGTCTGTAAATTAGCAAGAGAACTTCCCCAACTCAAATCCTTTGCACATACTAGTTGCTGCCTTCCACCTTCAGTAAAAACAAGGGCCATGAAGCTGAATATAACTGGGAATGGCAGCATCCGAGAATACCAGCCAAAAGTTTTAGTCTGTATGCAAAGCTGCTGTGTTGAAAAATGTGCCTTTCACTGTGCAGCAAAATTCTGATGATACCCTCATCTCGCATAGAGTCGGGTCCTGCCTGAATATAGGACACTTAAACTACAGAAAACTACTCCCAGAGTAGTACGGGCGAACGCAAAGTTCTCATTTCTCCTAGTTCCGTATTGATCACAACACAGGTTATCTTTCGAGGGTCTGTCAATGTACAAAGTGTTTGAACTGTACACTGTAATGGGAATCAAATGAAAACGAGATAAATAGGAAATAAATAGGAAACAAGTTAATAATCTGTTTAATATGTCAAAAGTAATCGTCATAACTGTTAACACTTTTGTCCCTCTGTGAGACAAAACGGTCAACGCCTTCATGGAAAAATGCTTTCCATCACCTACGTAACCATTATTGTACACAGGGTTGCAACTCTTCGCCCCAATCAATCGGCCACGATTGTACCTCTTCAGGGCTTAAGAAATATGGACAGTTCGGTACTTTATGGAGGATGTGCTATGGCTTCCAGGGAAACTTGTGCAGTGTATTCACTGGAGCCATTGCAACATGTGGGCGCGCTCTTCTTGTGTCGTAATGTCATAAATGCATTAACAGCTATGGCGATTACTTTTGAAATGCTGAACAGGTTACTTTTTTCCATGTGTCTCGTCTACATCTGAGATCTAATGATGAAGCCCCAGAACACCAGTACATCGCTTAGAATAATGATACAGTCAAAACAATAGACTGGCACAAATCAGGTAAATTTTGTCTGGTAAACTGTTACGTAGGAAAATAGTAAGAACTGTCATTAAAGTAAACTGAGGTTTCAAAACTCAGGTTAGATTGGTCTGTGTCTCTACTCTTAAAGAGAACATAGCTCAATCCAATTGTTGATCATATGATCGGTACTGGATGTTACACAGTTATCAGAAGTACACCTCTGTTTGCCCGTCATAAATTGGGTCGTGAACAACATCAACCATCTGCCAGCACGGGGAGAACGTTCTTCTGTTGCAGTCAATACGGTAAGTGGCAGATTCGCACCTATAAACAAAGTATTCAATGTAGCCGGCCATAAACTCCTCTCGCAGCTGCAGCGTGGGAATTACAAGCGCCAATGCTGCTACTGAGCATTTGGTGGTGCAAAGAACTCTCCAAAGGAAGCGGAAATGCCGACTGCAGTCTGAAGATAAGAACCAGCCCTCGATATGGTAGAATTAAATGCAAGGGAATCTGAGGATCATCAATACAGGGCTACAGTACTCACGGACGAAGTACAACATTAGGCTCATAGTCAGCTCGAGTTACAGTTTACACTTCATATGAATTGTAGTACACTCAGTACTGTTTCAATCACTGCCTCCCACACAGTACTCTGCATAACTCCAGTTCCACGACAACTGGTGGAGTGGTGATTGAACACTACTAAACTACGCGAAAAACGACTGCATGTCCAGGATACGAAAATCTTGATTGCTAATTTCATAGCTGGATACAATGCCAGTACGTTGCAGTTGATATACCGTACACCTGCGCTTGTAAATACCGAATGTAGTTTTCCTTTAAAATGTAAATACCGAATGTAGTTTTTCTTTAAAATAATCTGCAGGCCCCTGGACACTGACCGGAAGTAATAGTCAGCGCATATAGTCCTACAAACCTTTAAACTTGTGAAGGTCATGTTATGCATACGTGAAACTGTCATCAGTGTATAAGTGGAACTTCCCTACCCCCACCTGTCGTAATGTACTACTGCAAGTTGATCGGAACTGAAATGTCAGGAACTACGTCTAAATTTCATTTATTTTTTATTTGAACGGGATTCATATATACTCGCATTTCACTCACAAACTAATCCGTAAACACACAAAGCTTCGTAGCGAGTAGCTACGAACCCCGGCTTCCATTCGAATTTCTTACATCATTCTCTCTTCCAACTTATTTTAAAGATTAAAATATCTTCTACTACCACTCGACCAAAATCGATTTCGTAACCTACATGAGCTATGGATACAATAGGAAGGTTGCAATAGGTCCAGACTACTGTTTGTACGTGGAGAGTAAATCCTATAAGCACCACACATACTTTCAAACCCCTAGCTCTCATACCCACATGATGGCATGTATCACATGCATCTTTGCATCCTCACGTGTAGCTTGCTTCCTCCCACGTAGGATTTCTGTTCTATCCCGTAATTTATACTAGTTCAGAAAGATGTCACATTTCCTGAAAAACGTAGAATGGCTACTCCATTCCAAGTCCAGCGTGAAACCAAATTCATGCATCACATCACATTTCCAGTCTTTAAGAACCATCGCCCCTGTCTCGACTCTTGCCATAACGTTATACGTTCATCACTTCTACGTATGCCCACACTCCATGTCGTTTTCTAGGTGCTTTCAACCACTCTCCTTCGCATACAGTGAAACTGTGGCAGCGCTGATTCTATCAACTGCAGCGTATTCTACATCCTCCATACTAGAAGAATGTTCAGACATACTGTCTTCCTGCTCAACTGCTGCACTAAACTCTTTCTATAACTCCATCCCCTCTCAAGACGCTTCTCAGTACTCCCCACATATCTGTGTTCATAAAATTTCCAGTCAGATGCCAATTGCATCCGGATCCACCACCTACAAATTGAGACCCAAGGAATTTGCAGCTCCATCACCTCCATAGGAATCATGTCTACACAGGTCACTCACACGTCATCAAGCTTCAGAACGTGTACTTTATTATATACGTATTTTCATGTTTTAAAAAAAGCTTTATTCATAGACCTAAGGCCGGCAACAATACCACAGTCATCTGCCTCTTACTGAGATAATATAAATAAACAAAAACCAAAAAATCTGTTTCCATCGATATTACAAATTTGTACCATCATAACAGAAATACCCCATTGTGTTCATGCAGCTAACGATCATTTCATAATGTTATTTTCCAGTTAGATACCGAGGTCAGGCAAAATGATCGTTTTCCCATACGGCAGCTGCTCATTTCTAGGGATTTATTGTATAACATGATTTCGAACATGCTTCTGGTTTGAGACATGTCTATAGTTTTATTTGTGACTATATCTTCGCCACTATGGCATTAGCTATCGCCTGCTAGCTGAGCCCTACTTATTTGTATCTTAACAAACGGATGGGATAGACCTCTGTGGTAAACTTAATGACTCTAGTGATGGCTCACATCAGATGTTTTCCTAGCAAGTTAATGGGAAGGTAGAACTACGAGGGGGCCACATCTCTGCTACCAGGGCTGTTCTTTGAAAGGGCTGACTTATGTAGCTTTTCCGAATACCGTCTGTGTGTCGAATCGGCTAAACTGTACCGAGGCTTTCGTATGTGCCACAAGTGGTAATACTTTGCGATGTGATTGTGGCAGAATTATAATGTAGCGATTTACTCCTTTGATTTGTCATTCACGGTTAGAAAATCATCACTATGGTAACTGTCTCTTTGTACCCACGCCGACATAAGCATTAAGATAGGTAAGTCTATTTCAGGTGTACGATTTTATAACAGCTTTTTATGGCAGTCGTTATGTGGAGTCAGACTTTCATTCTAAACATTCAGTTCTGTGGTCTGGTGTGTTCAAATACTTGACAGGTACTGAGAACTTTACGTAATGTAAGCTAACGGACGCCAAGTGAGTTACCATCATCAATGTGTTTAGTAAGCTATTGTCTCATCCCCTCTCTTCAGAGAGTTTGTGAATCTTGCGACTAATATGAGTAACGTTGTATTAACGTGGTTTGTGTGTCCCACTCTTGTTTGACATTTGTCTGAACAGGCATGCAACAGGAACTTCAAATGTAAATGTAGCCCTTTAAAAACGTTACTTTTTCTAGTTTCTTTATAAAATCTGTACTTAGGGAAGTTATTTGATTCGCATTACCTTAGGACTCCACGCTTTCTGTTTAGTACTGGATAACCACATTGTACAGACAAGATCAGTGTTATTCCAAATCAGTGTGATTTATACAATATGTAGGGGGTGTAAATGTAAATATTTCTATTGGCGACTCAGGAGGGTGTAGTGAACAACTCTGCAGACTAATAATTATAGCCAATACAAGTCCTATGTTTTTAGGTTGGTTAGTATGTCCAAGTACAAGAGGGAAGAGCAAGCCAATGATGCTTATTTTCTCCTGGGCAGCAGGTCAGTGTTGAAGTGTGGACATGTTGGCGCAAAACTTATAGTCTGTACTGGCTGGCATAGTCCACTTAGTGCCGTAGAACGGCTGTGCAGAAAACATCAGGTCACCAAGTTTGTGACATATTTATGTGGAAGACTGTGCAACACAGAGGAAACCAGCCTACACACTGATGTGCAGTTATACCAGTGCACCTTTTACAGTGTGGACACATATGCTTGTACTCTGTTGTCCAAAATTAAAGCAACAAACTGATGTTTCCCCATCCTGTGACTAATTCAAGAATCATACAAACAGTGAATAGATGTCATTGCGATGGCGTTCTGCACGGAAGATTGCATTGTAATCAACAGACAACCACGCCAACAATGACGTCAGAACTCCTATGACGGAGGGTAGTGTTTGCAGGGTAGTCCCACAACCACAATCGCTGTGTACACAGTCACAGGCGATGTAGTATAGCACAGAGAAGACCCTCTGCTGCGGAGGGCCATAGGAAGAATGGAAACCGATGTGGCCTGATGGCTTCATGTCAATCGTTCGGTTGTTTCTCGGATGAGGGGACAGTTTGTTGGGACCGAAACTGTACTCCAGACACCAGGACAGGCTTGGCCACATGTGGCATTAGAAAGAGTTGACTGTCATTTGACTATAAGGACACGACGGTACCACCTTACTACTGCACTGCAACTGACATCTGCCCTCGGAGCATACTCTGGACGTGTTGTATCGAGGAAAACGGTGTGCAGAAGACTTCAACAGAGTGATCTTTATTGTTCGAGACATGTTGTCTGTGTACCTCTGGCGTGTCTTCACAGAAGGGGACGTATGGATTGCAGCCGTCAACAAGCCACCTGGATGGTCGAACAGTAGGCCAATGTTCTTTTCACAGATGAATACCGATTTGCTCTGTAGAGTAATCCTCGATGGATTCGCATCTGGACGACGCCTGGAACACCATTTCTGGACCCAAAAATTGTGGAAAGAGAACGATATCGAGAATGATCCCTTACCATGGTGCTAAGGATAATGCTGACAGCTCAAACACGTCTTCATGAAACTGTATAGGCGAATCGGCCAGATTTAACTACTGTCATGTACCGTGAGGGGATCTCGGGATCTCGTGCGCGGTTGTGACGAGGTACTGTGGGCTAGGTACTAATACACGATAATGCTCGACCTCATAGAGCGCGGGTGGTTAATGATTTTTGGAAACGGAAGATTTTGCACGCATGGCGTGGCCTTCTCGCTGTTCCTAATTGAATCCCACAGAACGTGTCTGGGCTGCACTACGGAGGTGGGTTGCACCATGTCAGCATCCACCAACATGTCTCCTACACTTGTGAGCCACTCTGGAGGAACAATGGGCGTTATTGCTTAAGCATTACATTGATGACGTTATTGACAGCAAGTCTCATCGCTGACAGTCGTATATTGGTGAGAGGAGATGTTCACAACCCATACTGAGCACATTAACCAGTTTTCAGGGAGTGTACGCAAATCCTTGTAGTTGGGAGAAAAATACTAAGAATATTCTTGTCTACCGTTACGTATGTCGCAGTTGATGACACTCTGTATTGTTTACAATGTTATTACTATACTATCATCGGTTTAAACTGTTGAAACGTGGAGTTAATGTGCAAAACGGTGATAAGTTAAATAATAACAAGTACAGAGGACTTGCAAGATACAACTAATTTATTACTGATCAACAGTTTAACCCAAAGGCCACAGTATTTACCAAAACTTATCTACAAGTGTGTCTTATTTACAAGGCAGAAAAATGAATTACACAATACCTTTCTACTTGAATTAGGTGCAAACAAGAACGTCTTATAACTTCTGTACTAACTGTAAGCACTTCAATAATAAAAGGTTAAATCAGTTTTATTTAACAAGGGCACTTGAATGATAAAGGTGAAATAAGATTCTTTTGAACAGGATACAGAAGTCAAAAAAATGCATTACACAAAACCTTTCTGATTGAATTACTTGCAAACAAGAACTTCTTATAACGTCTATACTAACTTTAATCACTTCCATAATAAAAACAAAGGGCACTTGAATAATAAAGGTGAAATAAGTTTCTTTTAAATATGTCACCTGTGCAAGTGTCATAGGACAATTCACATAATTTCCAATTTCCGCTACCCATCAAGTATCTCCCTTCAACACGTACATAAGTTCAACTCCCGCTACACGTAAGGTATAATTCAGACCACTAGTCTCCTTCCTTTATAGTTTTGAAGGTAAATATATAAGCAGTATAGCAAACAGAACAGACGCCTTGGCGTCCCAATGCAGAGGAAACTATACTTAATGCAAGATCCACACTCACTGCAACCCGAAGAACTCAGTGGCCACCGTATCGGTTGCCATTTTCCCCGCGGCCTAAGGAACTTCCGTTCCCTCTGGTACTGGTCGGCCAAGGGGTCGTACTCCGGACATCGATTTAGACATGGAGCAGGTCCCCACTGCAGTGCTGCAACAGAAAAGCACAAACACACAGCCACAGATAAAAGAAACAATGTTAACAGCCACGTAATATAGTAAAATAAAATTCTGCAAAGATAGATCACATCAAGACAAAGGCAAATTAAAAATGGTTAAGGGAATTAACTGTAGACCTCAAATTTCAAAATATGTAAAATTGCCCAGCACAAACAGACTAGCTTTAAAAGGGCAACGATAAGACAAAGCATAATATTATTACACCAGTACGTCGCAGTTCCAATACAATATTGGCTCTCATACGAAAATGTAGAAGCTAGTGATAACACGGGTAGGCCCGAGTGCAAAACTAGAAAAATTGAATGTCTACTACTTCAATAGACAGCTACGTGGTACATAGTTCAACTCCACTAGTCAAAAAAATGAATAACGCATTGCTCAGCGTCCCGTGTAGAAGACCATGGCCGACTCACGCTTAAAGAATTTGCAATAACAGGCCCGCTTCCGCACTCCGAGCCACATCAAATCCAGCTAACTCCACGCAAACACAAGTTTCACCCACCGAGCAGCGACACGTACCGGCCGTTCCGAAGCCAAAACCCAATCTGCGCGCCAGCCCACCAGCACCACCCCCGGCCAACGAGGCAAAGATCAGCAACGCCAGAGGGAAACAATCGATCCGGGTGAATCGAAATGAGAAAGCGTCTGGCGCCAGCGCCTCCCCACGTATCCACTGTTTGTGGCAAACTTATGTTTACGGCTTTGATTTTTGGACACCAGTGCATTTCAGCGTCTGTTGTAGAGCAGAGTAGATTGTCTGTTGCACATGTAACATTTTTAATTTTACGACCACGGGGAATAGTTTCTTTGGTAAGGTTTAGAGCGGCAGAGCAATTCCTCATAAGTTCAGACTGGAATCGCAAACCATTAATGGCTTGGGTTAACTTACCACACTGATTTTCAACATGTTCAGGGATCCATCCAAAATAGTTGGTGATCGGAAAGTGATTAAAGTTACGCTCAAAATTTCGGCACAAAAAACAGTTGCATAGCCAGTTAATGGTGGGAAATTACGTCCGATAGTCCTAAACTTTTCAGCTCTGTTGTTTCAAAGTTTGGCAAAGGAAGGTTCACAATTAAGGTAACAATCGACGACGAGCAGCAAAGTTTCACCCCGCTTTACAATCTGATAACTGAAGCAGCCAGCCGAAATGGAGTGTTGCTGTTGTTCTGCCGCCAAGCTGCATGAGACATAAAGCTGTCCCATTCACTCCAGTTCTCGTGGGCCTAAACAAGAAATATTTGTTCCAGTTAACGGAATTCGCTTCCACCGCTACGCACAGAACCAGGAGGGACAGTAACGTTTCGGCGGACGGCGACGCAAGGGCAGGCCGCGCCGAAATTCATTTCCGTAAATCACGACGCCCGCTCCCTGCCGGGGAAGGACGCAAGACCGCCGCCCGTCCCTGGAGTTCCGCTAGGAGATAGGCCGCCGGCCAGGCCCGCCGCGCTATAAGCGGGGGCGGCGGCGGTGAAACATGGCGCGCTATCTGCCGCCCCCACTGTGTAGCGCCTAATGGCGCCGAGGCGTGGCACAAACACAGGCGCAGCTGGAGGAGGCGAGGAGCGCTCCCTCCCTGTTCTCCACTTGACTTCTGAGTTACGTACTGGCTGCGCGTAGTTGGTCCTAGACACTCGTAACAAAAGCCGTCTCACATTATCTGCGAAGGCAAGAAACGGCTCGACTTCTCAAAGTCATGCTTGAACAAACCTCGTCCGCTACTGAGTGTTAGCTGGAGTGCCAAAACGCAGCACATAAAAACGGGATTCTCCATTCTCGTTCCTCGTTGTGTTTGTGATAAAAAGGTAGGGTCAAGTGTTTTGGATACCCTTGGGCAAGGTCAACTGTTTTTGATATGCTTGGGCTACGTACCGTTTGTATACCCAACAGAAGTGTCGCCTTAGTGTGCAGAGGGAAGATATGAATACTAAACACTTCCTTATACTTCGGAAAAAGGAGCAAACCAGTTGAGCCTCGCGGGATTAGCCGAACGGTCTGCGGCGCTGCAGTCATGGAATATGCGGCTGTTCCCGGCGGAGGTTCGAGTCCTCCTTTGGGCATTGGTGTGTGTGTTTGTGCTTAGGATAATTTAGGTCAAGTAGTGTGTAAGCTTAGGGACTGATGACCTCAGCAGTTAAGTCTCATAAGATTTCACACACATTTGAACATTTTTTAAACCAGTTCAACTTAAACATCTCCAACATTTCGCGGCCCTGTCAGCAACTGTATAAATATTAATTTTATTTTTAGTAATGAACAGTCTAAGTTGCACCGTTTACCTAGAATTCACCTAGGTATCAGTCGGGATAACCAAACCTTCTTCAGAATGGCAGTATCTACTTACGATGTCCACTATGGAGAAACAGTAGATGCTGTAATTCTGAAGAAGGTTGGGTTATCCCGATTGAAACCTAGGTAAATTCTAGGCAAACGGTACAACTGATGCTGTTCATTGTTAAAAATAAAAAAAATAAACCAAATGGTTCTTGTTGCTTTTAATGTGGGCTTGTTGGGACTCATGGAGGCACGAGCAGTTGTAGGGCGGTTCCACGAAAAACACCACTAAAGTGTTTTTTATTATATTTTCGCAGCCACCAGCTGACCCAAACCCAAGCTCAGAATTCCAAGACTGCTAAGCACAGCAAAAATTTGGTTCAAATGGCTCTGAGCACTATGGGACTTAACTTCTTTGGTCATCAGTCCCCTACAACTTAGGACTACTTAAAACTAGCTAACCTAAGGACATCACACACATCCATGCCCGAGGCAGGATTCGAACTGCGACCGCAGCGGTCAGGCGGTTCCAGCCTGTAGCGCCTAGAACCGCTCAGTCACTCCGGCCGGCTACGCACAGCAGATGGCTGAAATGTCTGCAATGTATTTACAGGACGCCGATCTTAATAATCGTTGAAAATGTTCGTGATATCTTTATCCGTTTCCCAGAAACAGAGGTTCAAAGTTACCCTTCTTCTCCACGTAAAATCCGGTATGAGACAAAATCTAAATAATAAGTAACGGCAGCTCCAGCCTTAACCTAGTATTCACTAGACACTTATCTACAAGAGCCACCTCCGCGTTTTCAGAAATCTTTGTTACCTAGAAACACTAAAATGTTGTTTTCTAGGTACCAAAGCCGGCCGTAGGTGGCCAAGCGGTCCTAGGCGCTTCAGTCTGGAACCGCGCGACCGCTACGGCCGTAGATTCGAATCCTGCTTCGGGCATGGATGTGTGTGATGTCCTTAGGTTAGTTAGTTTGAAATAGTTATAGGGCACTGATGGCCTCAGATGTTAAGTCCCATAGGTCTCAGAGCCATTAGAACAATTATTTTAGGTACCAAAACACAGCCACGTATTTCGAGAGGGCTGTGCACAGCAGTTCTGTGTAATTCTTACTCGTATTTGTACCTAAGATCCTGATCTGGAAAAAAATAATTTTCCTTCATATCTTTATCCGTTTCCGAGATATCGAGGTTCAATGTCGGCCTTCTCGTACTCGTACACTTGCAGAAAGTATAGAACGCGCCGCCTGATTCTACCTTCAGCAGCACCTTTAAAAATCTTCCCAACAATTTTGGCACTGGGCGTACTCACACCTTTTTATGCTGAGGCGGGAGAAGACACTGGCATGGTAAAGAGACAGGAATGTAATAAATACTGGAAGATACTGTGGTTGTGTCATAGAAACTGCGAAGGAGACAATGGCAGTGTGAGGAAAAGAGAGAGGTACAGTGGGAATGGAACGTCGTTGACTGTGACAGAACAGTGCTAGGAAAACAGTGAAGCTATGGGTGGGGAGGGGGGGAGCAGTAAAGAGAAAGAGAAGGTGGAAGCTGGTGAGAGTCAGTGATAATCACAGAGTATATGCCAATGGCAGCGAGGCAGGGAGAGATAATGGCAGCGAAATGAGATAAGAACAGTAGGAAGGAAAGAACGAAATATTAGCAACAAGAGAGAGCAAGAGGGAGACAATGACAGTGAGAGGAGACTGTAGTAGTAGGGCATAACAAAGGGGACCATGGCTGTGACAGAACTGACAATTGTAGAGGCAAAGAGATAATGACAATGAGTTGGGCTGAATGAGTGAGTGAGAACGGGCAACTGGGAGTGGATGCTTATGAGAGACTTACAACGACAGACTAGTGGAAGTGAGTGAGTTACAGTTAGGGGAGCTTGTGGGAGTTTTAAGTGAGCTGCATGTTGAAAGAGTTTTAATATGTTCCCAGGCCTAAGTTTTTGCGAAAATTCTTAAATGAGCTGAGGAAGGTAGACTGACTCGGCTGGTACCATGCTAGTCAGCCTTTTAACAAAGAAGAGTAAATTCGCCTCTTGTGTGCTCCAATTTTGTACTGGTAATTACCAAATCCAAATAATCATATAAGTCATTTACACAGAGCAGAAATAGCTTTGCATTTCCCCTTTATTTCCTAAATCATGGCAGACTCACAAATAACGAAAACATTTGTGTAAGGACAGAGTTGTCTGTTTCCCATGGCGTGTTTCTCACTGCGCTCCTGGGGAATGTCAAAACGTGCGTGGAACACCCCTTACTTCTTTTCTGGCTTAAATACGTCGTTGAACACTTCGTCCCACACATCAACCGTCATTCTGCAGACGACTCACAGAATACCTGGTCATTGTCGACGCCCAAATTCAGCTCATTTCAGTCGTTTCCAATAGTGATCGATCGAGTTCCAGTCTGGGGACAAGACTGGCCACTCTATACTGATGATCTTAGAATACTGAAAGAATGTATACACGAGGATAAAACGATGAGCGCCAGAGTTATAATCCGCCAAGAGAAATTATCACCAAAATGTTAGCGGTACGGTCCAGCAATCGGTTGCAGAAACTTCTCCTCGCATCGAATGGCAGTGAGATTGTCCTGAACAACTACAGGAGGTACATGGTGGCCCCATGTAAGGCCAATCGTCAACATCACTCAACCACCATCTTGTCTCAGTGATAGAGGCGTTCGATATTACCGGGTTGTCGCCCTACATCCCGTCTGCGATTATCAAGGTACAAACAGACCCGAGTTTCGCCCGTGAACAACTCCAGAAAGCAAACCTCGTGCGTTCATTCTGCATGATTTGTTGCCATCTGTAATGGAGTCAGTTGCATTGCGGCGAACAACTCTGTGCTTGGTCTGATCGTCGGGAATGGAGATTCGCATCATGCAATCGTCTCCTAAGAGTTTACGCGGTACTTGACCTCCTATACCTCTGTCGAGCACAGCATGCAATTCTGGAGCACTCACCTCACGGTTCCTGTGTTTCAAAATTCGCAGATATCGATCGTCCTGTGCTCCTGCTGCACATAAACGCCTGTGCGATGTAACTTCTCACAATTACTTGTCAATTCCAATTATTTGCATGTTCGCACCAGGTCACTTTAACTCCTGTGCAAACGATGAGCAATTTCGCTGATTTACTAGCTTTCTACATAGAATATGATCATGGGGACTCGATCGCTGGTTGCGACTGTCCTTCTTCAAATGACAGATTTTGACCCTGCTGTTCTACCGACGTCTCCGGTGCGTCCAGACTGGTGTTTTACTTCCGACTGAAATGCTGCAGTCCATTCGAGTGCGTCGTTCCACCAACAGATAGCGCTCATGACAGCTATGTGTATGATTTCAAACAACATCAGAGGTGTCTTTCCGATTGGTGCAGGAATACTCACAGTAGAAACACCATCTGCACGACATACCAGGATGACACAACACTTTTGTTAACGTGTCTGTTCGAATAACTCGTAACAAAATAACCAGCTTTTAATAAGCTTGAAAGCAAAATGTAACATTCACATAAACATTATTTCGAAAGTAAATGATTAATAAATGACACAGATCATACTGAATTGCCTCCAATAGCAGTCCCAACAATAAATTACAGCGGGAACACCAGTCGTCGTGGCATTACCCACTACATCTACAGTTACTCGTACGTCTGTACTCCGCAAACCGCGTTACGGTATGTGTTTGGCGCTACCACAATCTGATTCCCACTTCCGCGGATGACACCTGCGGTAAATCTCACTCTGTTTTTATTGCAATCATCACTATATGAACTGGTTCGATGCGGTCCGCAACGAGTTGCTTTCTTGTGCCGACCTCTGCATTCCAGTTTCTTCTTCCAACTTAAATTTTTACCAGCGTAACTCCTCTAGCACCAAAGACGTCACTCTCTGCTGACAATACACAGTTCCTACACTCCCGTCCCTTCTTGTTTTCTCTATTTTCCATGTGCAGCTTCCCTCAGACCATGATTCACTACCATGCAGTGCTGTTCCCCAAACGTACAGTCTCAGAAGCTTCTTCCTCAAATTAAGGCTTAAATGAAAAACTGGGAAGGAATGCGCTTTCTACCTGACTCCTTGCTTTATCAGTTATGTGCTATTTTACTTTGAAGGTATCAGAATTCCCTAAGTTCGTCATTTCTGAGGCTAAGTTTATGCCAAATTTTGTTTCTGTTACTCATTGAACTTTCGTAATCCTTCGGATACTCTCAGACAATAATGCTTTACTCCCTATACTGTTCATTCCATTCAGGACGTCGTGAAATTCTTCCTCACCATCACTGAGGAGAGCAATGTCGTAAGAGAATCTTGTCTTTGATATTCTCTCCTTCTGAATTTTAATCTCATTATCGAAACTTTCTTTTACTCTCGTCATTGCGTCTTCGGTGTATAGATTCAACAAGGGGGGGGAAGACCTATTTTAAAATGGGACAAATGTCTCTGAGCACTATGGAACTGAACATTTGAGGTCATCAGTCCCCTAGACTTGGAACTACTTAAACCTAACTAACCTAAGGACATCACATACATCCATGCCCGAGGCAGGATTCTAACCTGCGACCGTAGCAGCAGCGCGTTCCGAACTGAAGCGCCTAAAACCGCTAGGCCACAGCGGCCGGCTACCAATTTTCAAATCTTATTGTCGCCTCTTGGCTCCTGAACATACTGCGTATCTCCGATTTTTCCATATAGCTTACTCCTATTTTTCTCAGAATTTCGATCATCTTTAACCACTTTCCGTTGTTGAACGCTTCTTTTACCTCGGCAAGCCCAATGAACGGATCTTAATCTTTCTTACAGTAGCAACGTGAGAAGTGCCTCCCTCGTGCCTTTACATTTCCGAATCCCGAACTCATAATCTAACAGATCCTCATTTAAATAGTGTTTTGGCTGACACTTTCCTTAATAACTTTCCGACTGTATTTGACCGCAAGTCTTCGAACTCTCTGTTAATCTCGGACTCTAAAACTGGATCCAATAAGTCTTCTAAATCGAGTGCAATTTCTTTCTTCCATCAAGTAATTTGAAAAGTCCTTCCCGTCGTAGGGCCTCTCAACATACACATTCCACCTGTCCTCCTCTGCAATTACCAATAGATTTCCTTTTGCACTCTTAATGGAGACTCCCATGGTATTAATTTAACCAAAGCTAGTTTTGATATTTCTATGCACTGAATCAGTCTGGACTCTTTTATATTTTCCTGCAACCATTTAGCCTTTACTTCCCTGAATTTTCTATTTCATTCGTAAGTTATTTTTATTGCTCTATGTCCATCTTCCGATGGACATTGCTGTATTTTCTTCTCTCGTCGACCAATTGAAGCATCTATTCTTCTACCTTAGGTTCCTTCGCAGTTACATTCTTTGTACCAAAGCTATAATTTCAGTTTCCATGATTTTCCTTTCTATCGATGTCCATAACTCTTCAAACTGAACTGACTGGTTATCGTTATCGCAGTATGTACAGCCTGAGAGATCTTCAAACGCATGTCATCTCACCACTGTATTTCGTTGTTTCGCTTCTTATCATAATGACTCTTCCTGGCGTCTCCCTTGAACTGCAGTCTGCTCTTCATCACAAATAAATTATGATTCGTATTAACTCTAATATCTGAGGGTTTCTGGTTATGGTCGTTTCAGGAGTCGTATTTTGAACGAAAGAAGAAAGGTAGATTTTGGTGTAACGTCTTGTCGATAATGATGTCATTAGAGAAAGAGCACAAGTAAGAAGTGTTTGATTAAAAATGGAGAATGAAATGGGCAGTATTCACCCAAAGAAACCATCCCGGGGTTTGTCTGGAACGATTTAGGGAAATCATGAAGAACCTAAATAAGAATGTTCTATTATGAATTTCAAACGTTTTCCTCGTGAATGTGGATTGGATTTGATAACCACTGCGTTACCTTAATAGTCCAACAGTAAACCGGTCTAGTAGTATCTCCTAATGGAGTTTGTTAAGTATTTCGGTCAATCCCTCGCTCCGACTAAACGATTCCGTTACGAAGCGCACCACTCTCCACTGTATCTTGTCAGTTGTATCTAATAATCTTACCTGGCAAGGGCCCCAGACTGACAAATATGACTCAGTAATGGATCTAACAAGTGTTTTGTAAGTCACTTCATTCTTAGACGGATTACATCTACTTAAGATTATTAATATGAATCTCAACTTCGCAGCTTATAATCCCACAATTTGTTTGACGTAGTCTTTCCTGTTTAGATCTGTCCAGTTGGCTACTCCTACGTATTTTACGGTAGTTATTGTATTTATCAACCTGCCGCCAATTGTGTAATTACACTGCAGTGGACTTCTTCGCCTGTTGATTCACAATATGCTACCTTTATTTCCGCTCACGTTCAATAGCGAGCCCGTGCAGCGTAAGTTGCCGGGTCACGGGAGAGACTATGCTCATAATCTGTAACCTAAGGAACGCCGCCGCAGCATGTCCGTAACATCGATTATTTTAAAACTTTTTGAAGAATTCCATAACTGAAGCTGCAGTAGACCCGAAATGATTATATTAACATTACATCAGCGTAGCCTCAACGACAGTAGGTAAGGGTGGAGAGACCCAAGTAATAAGTTGGATGCGCGCTACCTGAGAAGTGTATCAATCTGTATTCCAGTCGAAGTGATGTACACAATTTTTCATCAGATTACTCAGAGATCGAGGTGACATACGTACTAAACACATCAATAATAGTTTCGCATCACCCCATCTTCCAGAAGTCCTGAAGATAGACGTTGACTGCAGATATTGTGTCACAGACACAGTCACTGAATGTTCACAGATGTCACTAAACCAGCCCAAAGACGTAAACAACCTTGCATGAGCAGCGCCTATTACACGGAGGGGGTTCGACAGCCGATCAGTTCCAGTCATTCCACCAGAAAGGAAGTACACTGCTCGTGTTCTCTGTAGTTCAACCGTGCCTAGACGGTCAATACTGCGGTTCGATCGCGTCCGCATTGTTACTTTGTGCCAGAAAGGGCTCTCAACAAGATAAGTGTCCAGACGTCTCGGATTAAACCAAAGCGATGTTCTTAGGACATGGAGGGCATACAGAGAGACAGGAACTGTCGATGACATGCCCCACTGCGGCTGCCCAAGGGCAAGTACTGCAGAGGACGAGCGAACCTACGGATTATGGCTCGGAGGAACCCTGACAGCAACGTCACGTCGTGTTACGACTCAAACTGTGCGCAATAGGCTGTTTGATGTGAACTTCACTTCCAATGGTCATGGCAATGTCCATCTTTGCAACCACGAAACCATACAGCGCGGTGCAGATAGGCCCAAGAACATGCCGATAGGACCGCCTAGGATTGGCATCACATTCTCTTCAACGATGAGTGCCGATATGCCTTCAACCAGACAATCGTCAGAGACGTGTTTGGAGGCAATCCGGTCTGACTGAACGCTTTAACACACTGTCCAGCGAGTGCAGCAAGGTGGAGGTTCTCTGCTGTTTTCGGGTGGCACTACTTGCGGCCGACGTGCGCAGCTGGTGGACATGGAAGGCGCCGTAACGTCTGTACGATACGTGAATGCCATCTTCCGACCGATAGGAAACCGTATCAGCAGCACATTGGCGAGCCGTTCGTCTTCATGGACGATAATTCACGCCCCATCGTGCACATCTTGTGAATGACTTCCTTCAGGATAACGACATCGCTCGACTAGAGTGGCCAGCATGTTCTCCAAACATGAACGCTATCAAACATGCCTGAGGTGGATTGAAAAGGGCTGTTTATGGACGACGTGATCCATCAACCACTCTGAGGGATCTACACCGAATCGCCATTGAGGAGTGGCACAATCTGGACCAACAGTGGCTTGATGAACTTATGGATAGTATGCCACGATGAATACAGACATGCATCAGTGCATGTTGTTTTCATGAGCAAACAAAAGGGCGGAAATAATGTTTATGTCCACCTGTATTCTAATTTTCTGTACAGGTTTTGGAACTCTAGGAACCGAAGTGATGCAAAACTTTTTTGGTGTGTGTACAAACTATTTCATCAACACATCCCAATGTGAGACTCGTTGCCTACTGCTCTGTGCGTCACTTAAGGCATCAATGATTGTTATATCACTTTTAATACAAGCGTTGCAGTACGCCTGTCTTAACAGGGCCATTTCACGCTGGGTCCATGCTTCCAGATTCCAGATAGATATGGCCAAATCGATTCGATTTACATTGAGCCTTAGTTCCAATTTACACGTTCCTTTCGGTGCACAACAGGCGTCTGCGGAACTGTGCATACTGCATATACTCACCGTCTCCACCCTGCAGCTACATGCACTACCGAACCGAAGGTAAGTTTATATCCATGCGTCAAAGCTTATCCGATGATATACTAATTTTCCGGCGAAAGCTAGAGCGTCCCCTCACGGGTGTGCTTCCAAGCGGAGAAGGCGTTTTCAGAAGTGCATCCCACAATTCTCATGGCGCCCTGACAAAAAGTTATTTCGAGGACAATGAAAGTAGAACATAGTTGCTTGGTGTGAAGAGCACGTGAGCATATTAACTGGAGTCGCGTCCTTATGATGTCAGAAGTAAAGGTTATGACAACAGGAACATCTACATCTACATCTACATGACTACTCTGCAATTCACATTTAAGTGCTTGGCAGAGGGTTCATCGAACCACAATCATAATATCTCTCTACCATTCCCCTCCCGAACAGCGCGCGGGAAAAACGAACACCTAAATCTTTCGATTCGAGCTCTGATTTCTCTTATTTTATTTTGATGATCATTCCTACCTATGTAGGTTGGGCTCAACAAAATATTTTCGCATTCGGAAGAGAAAGTTGGTGACTGAAATTTCGTAAATAGATCTCGCCGCGACGAAACACGTCTTTGCTTTAATGACTTCCATCCCAATTCGCGTATCATATATGCACACTCTCTCCCCTATTACGTGATAATACAAAACGAGCTGCTCTTTTTTGCACCCTTTCGATGTCTTCCGACAATCCCACCTGGTAAGGATCCCAAATCGCGCAGCAATATTCTAACAGAGGACGAACGAGTGTAGTGTAAGCTGTCTCTTTAGTGGACTTGTTGCATCTACTTAGTGTCCTGCCAATGAAACGCAACCTTTGGCTCGCCTTCCCCACAATATTATCTATGTGGTCTTTCCAACTAAAGTTGTTCGTAATTTTAACACCCAGGTACTTAGTTGAATTGACAGCCTTGGGAATTGTACTATTTATCGAGTAATCGAATTCCAACGGATTTCTTTTGGAACTCATGTGGATCACCTCACACTTTTCGTTATTTAGCGTCAACTGCCACCTGCCACACCATACAGCAATCTTTTCTAAATCGCTTTGCAACTGATACTGGTCTTCGGATGACCTTACTAGACGGTAAACTACAGCATCATCTGCGAACAACCTAAGAGAACTGCTCAGATAGTCACCCAGGTCACGTATATAGATCAGGAACAGCAGAGGTCCCATGACGCTTCCCTGGGGAACACCTGATATCATTTCAGTTTTACTCGATGATTTGCCGTCTATAACTACGAACCTTCCTAACAGGAAATCATGAATCCAGTCGCACAACTGAGACGATACCTCATAGGCCCGCAGCTTGATTAGAAGTCGCTTGTGAGGAACGGAGTCAAAAGCTTTCTGGAAATCTAGAAATACGGAATCAACTTGAGATCCCCTGTCGACAGCGGCCGTTCCTTCGTGCAAATAAAGAGCTAGCTGCGTCGCACAAGAACGATGTTTTTTGAAACCATGCTGATTACGTATCAATAGATCGTTCCCTTCGGGGTGATTCATAATGTTTGAATACAGTATATGCTCCGAAACCCTACTGCAGACCGACGTCAATGATACAGGTCTGTAGTTCGATGGATTACTCCCACTACCCTTCTTAAACACTGGTGTGACCTGCGCAATTTTCCAATCTGTAGGTACAGATCTATCGGCTACCTAGGTTTTGTTGTGTGGTAATGTATAATTATATGAACTGGTATTTCGTCTCTGCGGTGATGTGAAGTTGGGCTCGTGATTAGAGAAACAGTTAAGCTTGTATGTAAGGTCGTAAGAAATCCCGTAATTATTGAAAAGTGACAAGCAATGCAAAAGTTAATCAGAAATGCAACAGAAAATTGTATACTGCAATGCCCTTGGTGAGAGTAGAGTGTGTTCTGTTAAATTTAAGAAATCTGTCCTGTTAGTAATAATAAAAGCAGTCTGACTGCGAGATAAGAAAAGAAATATAAATAACGATCAAAAATGCCCTTTCTGAAAATTATGTGATTGTTGAAATGTCAGTTGTATCTCACGTAAATTATAAATGGCCTACTTGTTTTCACAATGAAGAGGTGTTGTGCTCCTGCTATCTCCAAACTACTGCGGCTGCTCCTGCTATGCTAGTTAAAAAATAAAATTCCAATTACCAGCAACGCGATATGCAATGCGTGCTTTACACTATGCACACATCCAAAAAAATTATCTGCCAATAAATCCTATTGCTGCAGTGATCATTGTCAATTAAAGGTCTGTTACGGAGAAACTGGGGAACGTAAAATTATATATGTAAAACATGGAATGAAGAGACGAATAATGATTGATGGAAAAGCAACAAAGTAACTGTATTAACAAAACTTTAAATTACTAAGACAAAATCTTTTTGCACTTGAAATATTAAAAATTCACTTTACATTAATAGTGGAAAAACGTGGATAAATCCTGTTGACTTTCCTACAGGCTCGCGGGCTATCCATCTTTGATGAAAAACCAACAAGGCACCAATTGTTACGTTATCACAAAAGTCTCGAGTTCCAAACCCCTGTCCAAATTAGCTGCGACACGTGGATGTCCCGACAAATGCGCTATTACAGTACATTTTGAAGTCTTCTGAATGAATTAACGAAATATCTCTCCATAAATGAAGAATTATATATTAAAATTATTGCCGGCACACAGCATGAGCTAAACACATCTTACCACATCACAAGATACAACTCGGCTGCTCCTCTCTCTCCAAGACAGCACTCCAGTCACAAGCAAAGTTTCTGCAAACAGTGTCTCGCAGTGCAATCTCTTTGCCAGAGATGTTGTTCACTTTTATTCAGATGGTATTGAAGCTTTACTTTGCCGTTTGACATCCGAAACATTATAAAAATTACAATTTTCAGTATAAAACAAAACACTTACAAGCGTTAAACGAAACACTTTGTACATTAAAAGAGTAAATTCCGCAGAATGCAATGAACGTCATTAACATAAAAGTAAAAAGTGCATTCGCATTACTGCCGAAAAAGACAAGTCAGTGAGACTTCAAACAGGAGTGGTGCTGGCAGTGAGGATGTTTCAGTGCCGAAAGGATAGTTTTTTGACAGACTCCGATTCACAGGTGGAACGGAATCTTTGAGTTCGCAGGAGCTTCTATGAAAAGTAATTGCTTTTCTCATAACACTGACCTTCTTCGATAATATCTCGTTCATGAGGTCCATTGGGAAGTGACAAATATCCACACTTATGCTAAATTACTTCGAAACGATTATTTATCGTCTAAATGAAGTTATTTTGGAAGAAATATCAAGCTTCGATGTATAGGTTGACAATATCGTCTTCCATTTTTTACGCCCATAATGATTGTTTCCTTCGTACTCTTCACTGCTGTGGTAGGTAATGCAGTGGCTGCAAAGAAAGCAACAATTGCTTTCCCCTTTCACGACTCGATGCCATGATATCTATTCCTACGGGCATTGTGCATGCATCAGGGTCTGTTGCTGTGAGCTTTGCGGTGCGTCTGGCTTTAAACGGTAGACAGGGAGCCTATCGTGTGCGACACACATGTAGATCCCTCGCACATTGTTAGCAGCTGTATTATTCATGCCAATCACTCACCGTTGATCATGAATATAGAGTATAGTAGAGGTTTTCTGCGCTCGTCTGATTGCCACTGTGTCCTAAGCAGAGTTTCTTTGTTGAAATGTACTGTAGGGTAGTAGTGTCGTACAGTTCTAGTAAGACAACGGTCATATTGCTCAAATAACCCGCGAAACCATCGACAAAATATGCTGGGAAGTACTGCCCATTCCACCCCAGTCTTGATTTAGCACCTACTGATTTACATTTGTTTGGTGCACTGAGGGAGACATTACGTGGGAAGAGGTTCCAGGACAACGAGGACGTGAAACAATTTGTGGGATATTGGTTAAAACATCAAGTTAAACAGTTCCTTGCAGCCGGAATAAAAAAGCTTGTAGTCCGTTGGAACAAGTGCATAAATGTTCAAGCGGATTATGTTGAAAAGTAGAAAATGTATTGCTTTATAAAAATAAACATTTTTTTCTCCGGACCAATTTGACTCTTTAATTATTGAATGACCCTCGTACTATTAATCCAGGGTCGTGGATACTACATCAGCAAGGAATAGCATCTCCGACACAGACTTTATTTTCGCACTCAGTTTCTTTCGCTACCAGAAATACGTTAATTCTCAAGCTCGCTTAGCGCGGAGTTGGTTGAACTGCAGTCTTTTCTGAAACAATGTCAGAACACCCAAAATGCACAATCCATTTCAAAATGTGAAGTCGATTTGTGTCATTACAGTGCAGAATTCATGAAAGGGCTTGAGTGTTACGTGACAGAAATTGTAATATTTCTGTAGATGCGTTGGAACGGTATTGTGAAGTCAATGAAAAGCTTACAATGACCGAAACTATTTCCTCAAGGGGAGAATTTTGTTATCAGAGTAACTGTATAAATAACACGCTGACAGGCAACAACTGACGGGGGGCTCTGGTTCTGTGTGGAAATGGAAGATTGGTGTTTAAGGTCACGTCGACAGCGAGGATAGGAAGGGAAATCAACTGTTCTCTTTTTAAGGAACTTTCCCGGAATTTGAAGTTATTTCGGGAAATCACGGAAAAGCCTCATTCTTCATCGCCGGACGGGGAATCGAACCGTTGTCTTCTGAAATACCAACCACTGCGCCACCTCGCTCGCTGCAGCCAGCAGTGCATAGCGTCCAGACAGACCGATGTACCGCCTGATGCGAAAAGTGTCTCGCTTGACCTCGACTTGCAAAGACAAATTCCGGCAGGCAAGCGCGCCTGGAAAAACTGAACTATTTATTAGAGCGGATTCTGCAGCTCACTCAACAATACACATATACAATCGCGGCACTCATTGCGGTGAAGGATGCCGCCGTCTGACCGTTGAATGACACATCACCGCCGACAGAGCCATTTCCTACACAGCGTCGCATTTCGCACAAGATAATGTTAGTTTTTAACATTTTTGCTGAAGTTTCGAAGCAGTTATTGTGAGTCCGAAAGGCCAGTAAAATATCAAGAGACCTGAATAACCGCAAAACAAATGTAAATAGAGCCAAAAGTTGTGAATGACACATCAGGTAAAGTATCTTCAAGAGGATATACTCTTGGTGTTGGTTTGACAGAAGAGCCAATACCGTGTTACTAATGGAGGCCGAAATGCACGCGTTTTAGCTCACGCAGGCTGGCGTGAGGAGAGAAGGACTATACTGACGTGAGGTCTGGAACATGACAAGGAATTAGAATTCAGAAAGCGGACATAGCTAGTTTGATAACTTTAATCCATTAACGATGAACGTCCATCTTGATTGTACATGATTCACAATATTATCTGTTCAGATTATAGTAACTGAATATGGCGCCTTGCTAGGTCGTAGCAAATGACGTAGCTGAAGGCTATGCTAAACTGTCGTCTCTGAAAATGAGAACGTACGTAGACATTGAACCATCGCTAGCAAAGTCGGCTGTACAACTGGGGCGAGTGGTATGGAGTCTCTCTTGACTAGACCTGCCGTGTGGCGCCGCTCGGTCTGCAATCACTGATATTGGCGACACGCGGGTCCGACGTATACTAACCGACCGCGGCGGGTTTAATGGCTACCACCTAGCAAGTGTGTTGTCTGGCGGTGACACCACACTCGGAACAGCATTTAATTGCAGATTATTCCACTGAAAACTTCAGACAACGATCACATCATATTATCCATGAGAAGCTGGATGCTGACTGTTACGAATAACAGATTTTTTGATACGCAACGAGTTTTCTTGAAATCTAAAGGTTAGCTAATTGTTGCACTTCACTCGACTTTCCAGGTTATGAATATTGGTTTAATATGATTATTTTTTACTCCAAAAGACGTCGGTGTTCAAAATTTCTGTAGATGGCCGCTCTAGTGTAGAAATAATTGTGAAGCTGGTTGTTTTATAGTAGCGGAAACAGTTTGATCTTTTTTCCGTTATGTTGTCACGACTTCGTCGTAATTTTCGTTTCAGCTATTGTTATGGTACGGTAAATAATGTAGGTACTTCATTTTACACCCCAAAAATGTGATTTATTTCGAAGTTTTGTGAACAAAACGTCACGTTAATGTGCAGGTATACGACGTCGTTCTACAGTTCTTCATGCCCTCTGTAACTGCACGAACGTTACAAGAAATTCGTGACTAAACAGCCCTTGTCGTGACTAAACAGCCTCGTAACGTGCTATTTAATAACTCTTAGTAAACCTTAGGAAACCTATAGAATGACCAAATTTGCGTCTTCTCTTTTTTATTGCTGCAATTTATTTCGTTGCGTGAGCTTCCTTTTGTACCGACAGCCTTACAAAATAGTATAAACACTATTGTTCGCATTCATCGGATATCATGCTAAACAGTGTAGTTCACAGCCCGCTTGTTGTGCTGCTGTAGCAGAGTATAAAGAAAATGTGCAGGAGCGTCGCCACAGTCTGTGTTAAATTTTGGCTCTGTACGTCTGGTTCAATACTGAAGAATATTTTAATAAGGTAGAGCCTTGTTGCATATAAGTTATACATTTCCTTTAGTGGCCAACGTTTTAATTCTGGTGACTGTCTTTAGGTCTGTCTGGGACTGCAGCTCCTCTATCTGTCGAAACTAATCTCAGTCACTGGAGTAACAAATGACATTGATTGAATTTTCTCATTAATAAAATACTGAAAGCGACCTATTTTAATTGTTAAAAACCATTTGAATGAAAAGAACGCAAAAATATTTTTTTTTCAGGACTAACGGTTTCAACACTCTTAGCTGTCATCTTAACGTCTTAAAAATTTTTTGGTAGAAAAACATATTCACTTTACTCTGATCTCGTGCATAAGGTGTCAAGTGGCTAAAGCTGCAGCGTGTTTTTGAATATTTTACGAGTCGTCGTGTGACGATGGCATCCCGTCGGGTGCAAGTCGTTCGATTTGACGCCACTTCGGCGACTTAAGCGTCGATGGGGATGAAATGATGATGATTAGCACAACAAAACACCCAGTCCATAAGCGCAGAAAATCCTCAACCCAGCCGGGAATCGAAGCCGGGCCCTTATGATTGACAGTCTGTCATGCTTACCACTCAGCGGACAATTTATCAGTCAAAAACGTTTATAATGTGGTGATTTTTATCCTCTTAACATGTTGCGCATGGAGTCAGCGTAAAATGAACACGTTTTACTCTAAAAAATGTTTGAGATCTTACGATGACAGCTAAGACTCTTGAAACCGGTTGTCTTTAATAAAAAAAATATTTTGTGCGATTTTGGCTTTTGAATGGTTTTTAACAAATGAAACTGACCTAGTCATAACGGCACAAACGGTTGCCTGACCGTCACTTACGAAATTTCTTAATTATAATTTGTGTTGAGTCCTGGTACATGTGGTGTACAATACACTGGTCACACAAAACGCAAGTACAGTACTTGATACTACGTTCAGGCGTAGTCGACTAGGAGCTGTAGTAAGTATTCCGGCTGACACAGTAAACCACGCCAAAGCCAAAGTCCCTCGCAGTGATCGACTTATCAAGAACAGCCGGATCACAGAGTTTGAGTGCTGATCGAGAACAACACGCAAGTGGTCCTCTGACACGTGTGTTGGTACCTGTATTCTCGGCCGGAAGAAGCTATTGGGTGCTAATTGCTCCATCGAAGCGTTGGATGAAAGCACGGTGATTTACACGTTGCTGGTGGTGCGATCGTCGAAACATGATCTCATGTATCGACATGAGAGTCGCTGGATGCAGCATTTTGCTATCAACAGTTTCCGACGTGAACAGATCACTGCTGCTAATATTGCTTTCTTATTACTTATAACATCAAGCTCATAACAAAAACGTCCTTTTCATCACAAGTGTTGTAGTTTCACATTATGGGAGAGACTACTTCTGAAGGCGAGACATGATATGTTTCCTGTTTGTCATTCAGGAAACACCAAAGAGCATTGTCTGCCGACGTACATCTTACACTGCAACTGGGACACTATACCTTTCATCTCTACGTAAAAGATTCACTGATTGACTGTTCACGGCTCCAGAAAAAATCGTTCTTGTGAAACACAACAGGCCCTTTATACAAACGAATGGGTGCCATCGACAGGGAATTTCAAATCGACTCTATACTCCTAGATTTCCAGAAGAATCGTTACTTAGAAGTGGCTTGAAATCAAACTGTCTATGGAGTGCAGTAACCGTTGTGCGACTGTGATTTTCTGTCAGAAAGGAGGCACATCGTTGTAACTGATGGCACTCATCGAATTAAAAACCTGATGTCTCCAAGGAAGTGTTATAGACTCTCTGTTGAACACAATTTACACTGACGGAAGAAAACCGCAGCACCAAGAAACGGTTTTGCTACATAAACGTTGATGTGTACACGCATTTCGCGACGGTCGCGTGAGTCGCGCTGGTAGAGACGCTTTCAGAATACAAATCAGATATGCTTTAACGGTTGCTTGCGTTAGTTACCTTTGAGACTGGAGGACGTGATGAATCTATGTTAGTCAAAAATGGCTTTAAGGCCACAAAGACGCCATTATCAACCCCTCGCCGAGTTTGAACGAGATCGTGTAATGGGGCTACGAAAGCCGGGTGTTCCTGCTTAGATGCTGCAGAAAGACTTACAAGGAGTGTAGCCACTGTACATGATTCCTGGCAGCGATAGGTACGGTCGTAAGAAGGCCGGATTCTGAGCGGTGACGTGGCACGACGGCGTGGGAAGACTATAGTGTTCGGCGTGTAGCCCTAGCGCATCGTACATCATCTGCAGCAGTAATCTGAGCAGCTGTCGGCACCTCAGTGACACAACTAACAGTTACAAATCGGTTACTTAAAGGACAGCACGCCTTGTAGCGTGCATTTCCAAATCATCACCATTTGGGACTTCACTGATGTCGACCGAGAGCTCATTGGAGGGAGGGTTGGAGGTCTGCTGCGTTCTCTGATGAAAGTTTGTAGTGCCCCAGTGCCAGTAACGGTAGTGTTTAGTAAGAAGGAGGCCAGTTGAGTGCCTGAAGCCAACTTGTCTGCGTGCTAGACATATTTGACATACACCTTGAGTTATGGTCTGACGTGCGATTCCCTATAACAGCAGGAAGATTGTCGTGGTTGTCCCACGCACCCTGACTGCAAATTTGTACTTCAGTCTGGTGATTCGCTCTGTTGATCTACCATTCATGAACACCGTTACAGGGGGTGTTTCCAACAGGATAACACTCGTCCTTATTTCACTGCTGTAACGCAACATTTTCCATAGTCGACGTGTTGTCTTGGCCTGCTGCCTACAATCCAATACATGTTAGATACCATCGGACGACAGCTCCTGCGTCATCCACAAACAGCATTACCCGTCCCTGTATTGACTGACCAAGTGCAAAGTGCATCAAACTTCGTTCCATAAACTGACATCTGGCGTCTGCACAACACGATGCATCCACGTTTGCATACTTGCAATCAACATTCTGGAGGTCCTACCGGTTACGTTATCTGGCAATACTGACCCGCCGAGCGAGGTGGCGTAGTGGTTACCACGCTGATCTCACATTCGGAAGGACGGCGTTTCAAACCCCTCGTCCGGCCATCCTGATTAATGTTTTCTGAGATTTCCCTGAATAACTTAACGCAAATGTCAGGTTCCCCTTGAAAGGGCACGGCCGATTCCCTTCTCCATCCTCCCTAATCCAATCTCGCTGTCTGGTCCCCTCACCCAAATCAACCAACCAATGTTGACTACAGAAATATGTTGCCTAGACAAATGTATCTCAGGTATTCTATTGATCTACATGAATTATTATTTGGTGAAGCGATTTTTCTGTCAGTGTATATGAGTGATTCTGGAGACAACATGAACAGGCTTCTTAGATTGTTTGCGGATTGTTGTTGTCTGTTTTCATCTAGTAATATCATCAGATGATCAATACAAACTAAAGAAATTATTTGCACACGATATCTGCATATGGCGAAAAGTCGAAGTTATCCTTGAAGAATAAAAATTATGTAAGATCTTTCGCATGCGTACCAAAAGGAATACCTTAAATTTCGAAAATACAATAGATCACCGAAATTTAAAGGATTCATCTAAAGTACCTAGGGATTACACCTACGTACACTTAAATTGTAACTTTTTTATTTAATCGTGACAGACAACATACATCATACAGTGAAGACAATACACGTAATTTCACTCTGGTATTGTAAGCATTACCAGTTCTCACAAACAGTCATTACACAGTAACACTCATTTTAAACGTTGTAAGAGCAATATTTAGCTAACTGACAGTCTTCATGAGTTGCTGTCATCTGTTCTTAGAGGGAGCACAGCTTGAAGATGAGGAGATAATAAGTCGTTTGCCATTCTCCGCATTCGAAACAGGTGAGAGTCACAAGAAAATACGCATTTATTAACGTAGGTCTTGCACCTTCGAACGCCACATTGTAGGCTGTTGGGCATTTTCAATGTCGGTCAACTTTCAGCGTGGCCAAAAGGTAAGTTCTCAGACATTAACATCCATTCTGTGATGTTCCCGTCTCGGTTACACCAGGAATTTAGTCTGAATGAAGAAGGTAGTCCAGGGAGGGTTGTAGTACAGAGGAATCTTCATCTTGATTTGAATCGGGCAGTTACTGGCGAGTAACCATACACAGAATGGTAACCTAGATCTTTTGCTTAATCTCTTTCTAGCCGGACGGTTGATTCACGGCGGATGTCCGAGAGTAGAATACTTATTGGACTGTTGACCTTTCAATGCGTGTTTCATGTCAGGCAGCCTGGGGTGATTCTGCAGGTCCCGTTTAGGGCAAACTGTCAGGCATGTGTGGGGTTGCACCAGACGCTGCTTCAGAGTAACAGAGGGATAAGGTTGATTTTATCAGAGTACAACGCTGTGTCCCCCAGGCTGCACCAGCTAGTATCCGGAGAATGTTATTTCTTGCTGATACCTTTTTCTTTTATGTCCAATTGGTGAATTCCGTAGGCTAGTGTACGATCAGTGGTGCCTCCTAAGTGTTTGATTGTAGTGTTACGTTATAATTGGGTGCAATTTTCATCTTCGTCAATTTTTAGGGGGAGGGCGCTTACTTGTGTTTTTGATGGATTGGGTTTTAACTGGTTGTTTCGGTAGTAATTACTGAAGCCTCATAGAGATGTTACAACTTCCTTTCAATATGTTCGAAATTCTTCTCTTGTGCATAGGTAAAATCTCCTGTTCCTTCTCAGCGGGGTTGCTGATTAGTTCACGTGTTAGAAAGGATGGGAGCTGCGACGCTTCCTTGTGGGAGGCCATTTATGTGGTTGTTTTATCTTTGTCTGTGCCCTCCAAATTCAACGAAAAACAGCCGTTTCCATAGAAACCATTCCTATACTTGAGTTAGTCTATAATCCTTTGTTATTTCATAGTGCTCCTTCAGTAATAAGCGGTGCTTAACCATGCCATGTTCTGTCGTCAGATCGATGTAAACTACACCTGTGATCTTATTGTTTTCAAAACCATCTTCAATATACTGCGCTAGGGGTAATATTTGAACGATTAACATTTTCCCTGGTCATCTAGATCTGCCGCTTTGCCATTTTAGCATGTGTTAAGCGCTCTATTACGATCATACACGGTGAAAGAGTCATGGAGAATTCTGATGCTAAATTCAATAAATATTATGATTTTTTTCTTTGTTTAGTCTAACGTTTTGCTTGCTTTGCCGCATTCAATGAGCTGATTTGCTATTTGGTTTGCAGTAACATTTCTGTTGGCCTGAGTCTTAGACGGAAAATTAAAAAGGATTTCAGTAGCCTCTAAGCCTCGTTGGTATCTCTTCCCATGTCTACATCCTCCATTAACGTAATCCACTGGGTACGATTTTACTCAGAAATAGAGGGAAATAACACGTTGACGACATGCGGGTGTTTTAACACTAAATGGGTTCATTTCTTTCTATGCGCTCATAGGAAATTTCGTGGTGAAGACGAACCAAGCACAGCGTATTATTGGCAGAATATCCAGAAGAAGCAATGAATTTACTGAAGTGACTGCCTATACTATAACTGCCACTATTTCCTTAGGGTATTGCTGCGCTATATGGGATCCACTCCAGATAGGACGGACGGAGCACATCGAGAAACTTAAAAGAAGTGCAGCTCGTTCTGTATTATCGCGATACAGGTTGGTGAGTGCCACGGATATGCTACGTGACTTTGGATGGCAGTCATTAAAACAAAGGTGTGTATCAATCCAGTGACAACTTTTCACAAAATTTCTCTCAACATCTTCCTCCTACTAATGCAAAAATATTTTGTTGCCTTCCACCTACGTGGGTAGAATTTACCATCGTAAAATCAATGCTCGCACGGAATCATCTAGTTGTTCATTTTTTCAACGTTCCATTTGAAAGTAGAACGGTGGGGATATTATATGAAAGTGGTTGTTAGAACGCTCTGCCAAGCACTTGGTCAGAATTGCTGAGTATTTATGTAGATATACAATAACCACAATCATAGTGCAATTATTTTGTCTCAGTAAGGAACTTAATACACAAGGTGATTCAGCATACAACTCAGCAGTAGGGGCCGCTCTGTCACCCTAACTAGCTATAGGATATTAAGTTGGGCTGATTTATCTGTGATTCTTAACCCAAATAACCGATTCCAAAATCACAAAACTTATGTTTAGACGTGTTTGTTATTTCCAGCAAGTCTGAAGTTGAAACTCTACGATTTGCTAATCCATCACGTGACTTAAAACAATTAATAAAACATTTGAGTGAATTATATGTTAACAGTATATAAGTGAAGTACAGTATAATGCCCTGAAGGTTGCATCCATGAAGATGAATAATTCACAAAATAATTAACTAACCACACAACAAGAGGTCCTTCATTGTAATTTCATACATCTTACAAAGGAGACGAGGAAACAAATATTGTACACCTTTGAAACTTTGCACGTCACGATACCTATCTTTATCACTGACGTTAATTAAACTCTAATGACTTGCCTGTAGGCGCAGTCGGTTGTCTGTCTCCCTACACAAGAAGCAAAGCACTCCCCGAGGTAAGTGAAAGTGCTGACTGCAGGCACAAGATAAGGGCCGCCTCTTACGCAAGGCGGTAATAAGATGCAAGAGCACACACGCCGACACTTTGATGAATGGAGCGCCTATGCATCCGCGCTATACTCAAAGTTCTCCACTCTAGGGGCGTTGGCAGGATGCTGCACCTTGCCTCGGGAAGGTAGGAGGGATAGACGAAACCACACATTATTACACAGTTTTACAATAATTGATCAGTGTGCTTCGCCCAATATTTTCTCACTCATTACCGTGACAATATCCATCTCACAACAGAGAAGCAAAATTAAAACCAGTAAGAATATCATAAAGACGTGCACTGCGCCCAGTATTTAATATACATTATTTTAATTTTTTCTTTACTTTGAACTTTACTCCTTTTATGTTTACCAAAGAACAGTTGCGTTAGCACAAGCTCGTTTACTGTAGATACTGCTCGTGTGCACCCAGCCAGATCTATTCTTTGTTGGAGCCAGAAGGCAGCAGAAAGGAAACTGACTTCTTGACTCCCTGAAAGTCTTTGATACTGTTCAGCACCGTCGACTGGTAAACGAAAAACTTGCGTATGTAAACTGCGAACTGGTATGCGACTGGCTTTAGAGCAACGGCATGAGTGGCACACAGCAGTGAGTCGCAATTCCATTAGTTCTTAATATTCTTGCAATTCTAGATTTCGGCTATAAATAGCCATCTTCAGTGCATTTTCGTTACAATTCATCAGACTCGTCTAGTTCATATCGTCATATTTTCTTGAGGGTGTATAAACAGAAAGAATGAAGGAATGAAGGAATGACGAGATACGTTTGAAGTTCTCTAACGCTATAGAAACAGCAATAAGGAATAGCGCATTAGGCAGTACAGTTGAAGAGGAATGGACATCTCTAAAAAGGGCAATCACAAAAGTTGGGAAGGAAAACATATACTTCAGTTCATTGATGAAAGGAGAAAGTACAAACATTTTCCGGGAAAATCAGGAATACAGAAATACAAGTCGCTGAGGAATGAAATAAACAGGAAGTGCAGGGAAGCTAAGACGAAATGGATCCAGGAAAAATGTGAAGATATCGAAAAAGGTATGATTGTCGGAAGGACAGACTCAGCTTACAGGAAAGTCAAAACAACCTTTGGTGAAATTAAAAGCAACGGTGGTAACATTAAGAGTGCAACGGGAATTCCACTGTTAAGTGCAGAGGAGAGAGCAGATAGGTGGAAAGAATTCACTGAAAGCCTCTATGAGGGTGAAGATTTGTCTAATGTGATAGAAGAAGAAACAGGAGTCGATTTAGAAGAGATAGGGGATCCAGTATTAGAATCGGAATTCAAAAGAGCTTTGGAGGACTTACGGTCAAATAAGGCAGAAGGGATAGATAACATTCCATCAGAATTTCTAAAATCATTGGGGGAAGTGGCAACAAAACGACTATTCACGTTGGTGTGTAGAATATACACTCCTGGAAATGGAAAAAAGAACACATTGACACCGGTGTGTCAGACCCACCATACTTGCTCCGGACACTGCGAGAGGGCTGTACAAGCAATGATCACACGCACGGCACAGCGGACACACCAGGAACCGCGGTGTTGGCCGTCGAATGGCGCTAGTTGCGCAGCACTTGTGCACCGCCACCGTCAGTGTCAGCCAGTTTGCCGTGGCATACGGAGCTCCATCGCAGTCTTTAACACTGGTAGCATGCCGCGACAGCGTGGACGTGAACCGTATGTGCAGTTGACGGACTTTGAGCGAGGGCGTATAGTGGGCATGCGGGAGGCCGGGTGGACGTACCGCCGAATTGCTCAACACGTGGGGCGTGAGGTCTCCACAGTACATCGATGTTGTCGCCAGTCGTCGGCGGAAGGTGCACGTGCCCGTCGACCTGGGACCGGACCGCAGCGACGCACGGATGCACGCCAAGACCGTAGGATCCTACGCAGTGCCGTAGGGGACCGCACCGCCACTTCCCAGCAAATTAGGGACACTGTTGCTCCTGGGGTATCGGCGAGGACTATTTGCAACCGTCTCCATGAAGCTGGGCTACGGTCCCGCACACCGTTAGGCCGTCTTCCGCTCACGCCCCAACATCGTGCAGCCCGCCTCCAGTGGTGTCGCGACAGGCGTGAATGGAGGGACGAATGGAGACGTGTCGTCTTCAGCGATGAGAGTCGCTTCTGCCTTGGTGCCAATGATGGTCGTATGTGTGTTTGGCGCCGTGCAGGTGAGCGCCACAATCAGGACTGCATACGACCGAGGCACACAGGGCCAACACCCGGCATCATGGTGTGGGGAGCGATCTCCTACACTGGCCGTACATCACTGGTGATCGTCGAGGGACACTGAATAGTGCAAGGTGCATCCAAACCGTCATCGAACCCATCGTTCTACCATTCCTAGATCGGCAAGGGAACTTGCTGTTCCAACAGGACAATGCACGTCCGCATGTATCCCGTGCCACCCAACGTGCTCTAGAAGGTGTAAGTCAACTACCCTGGCCAGCAAGATCTCCGGATCTGTCCCCCATTGAGCATGTTTGGGACTGGATGAAGCGTCGTCTCACGCGGTCTGCACGTCCAGCACGAACGCTGGTCCAACTGAGGCGCCAGGTGGAAATGGCATGGCAAGCCGTTCCACAGCACTACATCCAGCATCTCTACGATCGTCTCCATGGGAGAATAGCAGCCTGCATTGCTGCGAAAGGTGGATATACACTGTACCAGTGCCGACATTGTGCATGCTCTGTTGCCTGTGTCTATGTGCCTGTGGTTCTGTCAGTGTGATCATGTGATGTATCTGACCCCAGGAATGTGTCAATAAAGTTTCCCCTTCCTGGGACAATGAATTCACGGTGTTCTTATTTCAATTTCCAGGAGTGTATGATCCAGTATTAGAAGCGGAATTTAAAAGAGCTTTGGAGGACTTACGGTCAAATAAGGCAGAAGGGATAGATAACATTCCATCATAATTTCTAAAATCATTGGGGGAAGTGGCAACAAAACGACTATTCACGTTGGTGTGTAGAATATATGAGTCTGGCGATATACCATCTGACTTTCGGAAAAGCATCATCCACACAATTCCGAAGACGGCAAGAGCTGACAAGTGCGAGAATTATCGCACCATCAGCTTAACAGCTCATGCATCGAAGCTGCTTACAAGAATAATTTACAGAAGAATGGAAAAGAAAATTGAGAATGTGCTAGACGACGATCAGTTTGGCTTTAGGAAAAGTAAAGGAACGACAGAGGCAATTATGACGTTACGGCTAATAATGTAAGCAAGGCTAAAGAAAAATCAAGACACTTTCATAGGATTTGCCGACCTGGAAAAAGCGTTCGACAATATAAAATGGTGCAAGCTGTTCGAGATTCTGAAAAAGGTAGGGGTAAGCTATAGGGAGAGACGGGTCATATACAATATGTACAACAACCAAGAGGGAATAATAAGAGTGGACGATCAAGGACGAAGTGCTCGTATTAAGAAGGGTGTAAGACAAGATTGTAGCCTTTCGCCCCTACTCTTCAATCTGCACATCGAGGAAGAAACGATGGAAATAAAAGAAAGGTTCAGGAGTGGAATTAAAATACAAGGTGAAAGGATATCAATGGTACGAATCGCTGATGACATTGCTATCCTGAGTGAAAGTGAAGAAGAATTAAATGATCTGCTGAACGGAATGAAAAGTCTAATGAGTACACAGTATGGTTTGAGAGTAAATCGGAGAAAGACGAAGGTAATGAGAAGTAGTAGAAATGAGAACAGCGAGAAACTTAACATCAGGATTGATGGTCACGAAGTCAATGAAGTTAAGGAATTCTGCTACCTAGGCAGTAAAATAACCAATGACGGACGGAGCAAGGAGGACATCAAAAGCAGACTCGCTATGGCAAAAAAGGCATTTCTGGGCAAGAGAAGTCTATTAATATCAAATACCGGCCTTAATTTGAGGAAGAAATTTCTGAGGATGTACATCTGGAGTATAGCATTGTATCGTAGTGAAACATGGACTGCGGGAAAACCAGAACAGAAGAGAATCGAAGCATTTGAGATGTGGTGCTATAGACTAATGTTGAAAATTAGGTGGACTGATAAGGTGAGGAATGAGGAGGTTCTACGCAGAATCGGAGAGGAAAAGAATATGTGGAAAACACTGATAAGGAGAAGGGACAGGATGATAGGACTTCTGCTAAGACATGAGGGAATGACTTCCATGGTACTAGAGGGAGCTATAGAGGGCATAAACTGTAGAGGAAGACAGAGATTGGAATACGTCAAGCAAATAATTGAGGACGTAGGTTGCAAGTGCTACTCTGAGATGATGAGGTTAGCACAGGAACGGAATTCGTGGCGGGCCGCATGAAACCATTCACCAGTCAGTAGACTGATGACAAAAAAAAAAAAAAAAGCAGAAGGCCTGAGTTTTCTTCTGCCTACATAACTGTAAGAGTATATGGCGACATGACCCGCCGCAAGTTTGTTGATTTGCAACAGAAATCCACCAAAGATGGCTATTTATAGACGAAATCTAGGTTTGCAAGAATATTATGAACTAATGCCCTTGCGACTGACAGCTACGTGCCTCTCCTTCGTTATAATCTATGGTCGCTGTGTATAACGGTTCCTGATGGTAACAAACCACAAAGTACTGGCCTCAAAGGGGAGGCCCAGTCAGGGTCAAAGAAAGCTTCCTGTGCAGGTCAGTAGAGCGACATAGGAGCGCTGCTGTTTTTGGAATACGCTCGAATGACTCGGCGAATTATGTCTACAGTTCTATGAGACGATATCCATTTCATTTTACAAATTCTAAGAAACGCGAAAACACACACTTAAGAGGATCCTTATCAAATGCTCTTTCAGATGCGTTGTAGGTACAGTTCGTCGACCTGGGCTCTATAGACAGTTGGGTTGTCAGAAGAGATGGAAAAGATTCCAAGAAAAGTGAACGCCTTCGTTACGTATTTAGTGAGCCATCGGGAGAGGTTCACAGAAATGCACAACAGGCTACAGTGCCTCACGTTGCAGGAAAGATACCGTAGGTCCCAGAAAATCTTGGTCTCTAAACTGCGAGAGCACACGTTCCGAAACGATTCAATGAATGCATGGTTTCCCCAGTAACACACTACTTATAAACAAAGTGATGATGTCAGTGTAACGTCGTACATATACACACACCGAGCGAGATGGGGCAGTGCTTAGTACACTGGACTCACATTCGGGAGGATGACGGCTCAAACCCGCATCCAGCTATCCCAATTTAGGTTTTCCGTCATTTCCCTAAATCGCATCTGGCAGCCAGCGGGATAGGTCCTTTGGAAGAATATCACGGACATTCTCCCCCAACCTTCCCTAATCCGACTGGATCGATGATCTCGCTGTTCGGTCCCCTCCCCAAACCAACCAACCAACCAACCATGTACACACCATCATCGAGCTTGTAAATACACTGAACTGCAATTTTTTGTGACAGAACAGCCATAAGAATACAGTAGTTTGTGTTTAGCATTGTTGCCAGATTGGTAATGCATATATGGTAGTGCATATACGTAGCGTAAACACTGTCAGATTTTGACTGACCGCTATGAAGGACACAGTGATGTCCCATATTCGTTAGTATGACACGGTTCAAAAGAGCATGCTTGTGAGTCTCCATTTCGCCGACTGAGCGAATCGTGCTGTACTTTTCTTTCTCGTGGGCCTCCAGAGGAGTGTATGTCTTGTAAGGACATAATATAACGAAAAACCAATTACGCTGCTACAATGTTTTTATTGACTGTTCCGATTGCTATGAGCTCATTTCGAACCACATGGTCAAGCTATCTGCAAAAAATTCAATGTTTAAACAAACGTTTCTGTACATTTTGGTATTTACAAGTATATAACAATTTTAAATTACTTTCATCCTTAGCATCCTTAGCATCCTTAGCATCCTTAGCTACTTCTGGTGCTGCCAAAATGTTAATATAGGTTGAGATGTATTAACCTTCGGTTTATGCATGTACTGCACAGTATTTTTGACACGGTCGATTATTTTTCTACCTGGCGGCTTTTAACGATGTATTGTGGTAACGTCTTTGGACTGTTTATTCTATGGGTTTGTTATACGTTATATTCATGGTTGTGTTTATAGGAATTATCGTTTGCCTCTGATTCACTTTTTGGGTTTGCGATTACACATCATCTTTGTTCTGTTTATCGGTACTATGGTTACATATCGGTTACTAATCTGCGGATTTGTATGATTTTGTTATCCTTGTTTTGTTTACTAGCAGAGTTACCTGAGCTTAATTTGTTGACACATGGTCGATTTCGATAGTGTCAATAGCAGTGATGGGCCCGAAACTAAATCGTCAGGAAGAAATAGAAATTTACACTCATACGCGCAAATATCCCAACAGAAGCTTAGATGAACAAACTGAATTCAAATATGAAAACTACATCGAC
Source organism: Schistocerca piceifrons (assembly GCF_021461385.2). Taxonomy (NCBI): domain Eukaryota; kingdom Metazoa; phylum Arthropoda; class Insecta; order Orthoptera; family Acrididae; genus Schistocerca; species Schistocerca piceifrons. The sequence goes on from NC_060138.1 coordinate 52,218,972, forward strand.
AACTTCATTGAAATTATCTAAATCGATAAAGGATAAATAAATTAAGCACAGATGACAGCACCAGTAAGCAAATTAATTGTAGCGCAATCGTACAAATCCACAGATTAGTAACCGAGACGTAACCATATTACCAATACACAGTAATCGCAAAACAACAAAAAAATCAGAGACGTAACGATAATTGCAGTAAAGAAAACAAAGATTATAACATCTCACAAAGCCATAGAGTAACAACCCATAGATGTAATGATAGTACATCGTTAAAAGCTGTCAAAAGAAGCTTTTAGATACAAATATAACTGACCAAATAGTGTGTGGTGCCTCCTGTAAACTGAAGCCTCATACGTCTCCACAGACTTTAACATTTGGACAGCACGAGCAATAACTATTTGCTAAGGATGTAAGTAATTGCAAATGGTAACGTAATTTGTAAATAAAAAATGTACAAAAACGTTTCTTTTGAATTTTTTGCATCTAGTTTGAAACTGACCATAAGGTTCGAAATGAGCTCATAGCAGTCAGAGCTGCCCAATAAAAACATCATAGCCGCGTAATTGGTTTATCTATTTAAAATGATTCGTGCAGTAATCAGATTTTTCGGGCATTCGGATGTGCCAGTGGTCCGGTGATGCACTGTATGGGAACGTCAGTGCACTCGTCGTAAGGGTTCCTGCCGGACACGTTTTACGGTGGCGCCGTGTCCAAGAAGCGTGGACTGTTGACGAATGGCGTCGATTTGTGTTCAGCGATGAATCGCCATTCTCACTACCCGGATGACCATCGTCGGTGAGTATGGCGGCAGCCTCAGGTGAGGTCCCGTTCTTCCATTGTTTTGGAGAGGCACAGCGGGTTACTGCCTTGCACTGGCGGCATGGTGTGGTGGCCATCGTATATGACTTCTTGTAACGGCTGGTAGTGGTTGAGGGATCTCTGACAGCACAACGGTACCTCACGGATACACTGCGTCCTCGTATGTTACCACCAGCCTGACGGTATCGTAGTGCCATTTTCCAACAGAACGTTGTCCGTATACACATGCCACGTGTCTCTATGAACCGCCTGTGCGATGTTGAGATACAATGGCTAGCTAGATTCCAAGATCTGCTCCCCTTGTGGGGGACCACCAGGTCGTACGTTAACTTTGTACGAGTAGCAGTATCCAGGAGATGAAAGAGCAGTTACAGCACAGGGTGTCTCTAAACTCACTATCCATTTCCATGAAATCTCTAATTTGTTTTTTGTTCTTCTGCGGATACTGGTACCTACGCACAACATGTTTTGCACAGAAGAACGGGTTGCCATTGTTTGCGCACGGGTACGCGGATTGTCTTGTGATCACTCCAGAGCGGATTTTACCCATAAATTCCACAAACCAGTACCATCAAGGCCACACACTCGTCTGTTTTTGTACAAATTTAAGCTTACCGGCAGTGTGAGCGATGAGGCATCTCACGGACGACCATGCATATGGGCAGAAACAGTGCAGCAGGTTCAAATAACCAGTGATAGGAGTCCGAAGGCATCAGCTCGACGCCTCAGCAGGAAACTGAATGTCCCTCGCAACACAGTGTGGAAAATCCTACGTTTCGCTCTATGAAGACGTCTTCATCTGATTCAGGTTCTGCACCATCTTCAGGACGAGGATCTTATCTGTTGTTGGGCAATGTGTTGTGATCTCCTGGGACCTTTAGACAACAAGAATTTGCTGGACATGCATTTGGGCAGAAACAGTGCAGCAGGTTCAAATAACCAGTGATAGGAGTCCGAAGGCATCAGCTCGACGCCTCAGCAGGAAACTGAATGTCCCTCGCAACACAGTGTGGAAAATCCTACGTTTCGCTCTATGAAGACGTCTTCATCTGATTCAGGTTCTGCACCATCTTCAGGACGAGGATCTTATCTGTTGTTGGGCAATGTGTTGTGATCTCCTGGGACCTTTAGACAACAAGAATTTGCTGGACAACATTTTATTCGCCGTTGAAGCCACATTCCACTCGTGTGGAAAAGAGCACAGACACAACAGCCGAATATGGGGATACGAAGTTCCACACGAGGTATCGGAGTCGGAACGTGATACAGCGAAGGTCAGTGTTTGGTTGCGTATGAAAAAAGCAAAACTGTATGGGCAATTTTTCCTTGCGGAAAGGTCAATAACAGGTAACAGCTGCTCGAAATGTTAGAACTGTTCTTTGAACAGCAACTTCACGATGTTGGAATACGAGATACAGTTGTGTTTCAGCAAGATGGTGCGCCTCCAGATTTTGTACACAACGTCCGTGATTATACGAACAGAACATTTCCGGGCAGATGGATAGGCAGAAGGTCACCTCGACTGCGGGCTTCCCGGTCGCCGGACCTTACTCCTTTAGATTTCTTAGCATAACGGTACATCAAGTCTAAAGTGTACACTAGCAAAGTGCATGGTCCGTATGATCTAAGGAATCGTATCAAGGAATCAGCAGGTCACATGGTGGTTGAAATGTTAAGGTCTACATTTCATCCCACTACTGAAAGATCGAGTAAGTGTTTTGACCTAGAAGTCGGTCATGTAGAGGGGCACAGAATATTTCTAATACTTCACAACAGAACTGTGTTCTCAGTGACTGCCTTCTTTCACTGAAATTTAACAGTGACATTATAGGCACCCTGTAGTTGTGAGCCAGTTGGTCTGAGCACACAACGGATTTACGATACTCTTCCCAACCTTGTTAGTGCCTGCATTTAGACCGGAGGGGATTCATTGTCATAGTGATAAGTGGCCTAATACAACCAAGTTTGTAAACTTGGCCCAATTTGATAATCACTGGAATAACATCAGATATCAGGTTGGTTCCACTTGAAAGGAGATGGGCACAGCGAAGGTATTCAGGGTGTGGCATTTAAAATTGTTTGTAGGAATATTTGCCGAAATACACGTGTGGTTAAAGAAAAGTGGTAATAAACGTTGTTTACCTCGAAGAGGGACATCCATTAACTTAACGCTGGACCCCCCTGCACCACACTCGAGGGTGGGAGTGGAGGGTGCCTTTGAAACCTTAAACAGGAAAACCCAATATTTTACTGCAGATTTGGATTCTCCGTGGAAAAGTATGTAACTCTTGTGCGAAACATTTATTTCGTTTCGTGATAGATGCCGCTATAACCTGCAAAAATGGACATGAGGTGGCAATCTTTGCCAAACGGCACTATCTCAAACAAATACACATACGATTAAGACAATGGAAGTACTTTTGTGATATTTTTGCTAATGGGCTATCACGTGACACCTCCCACAATGGAAGGAAGCACAGACCGTAATCATTTGCTCAGTCGGCGGTCAGACTGTGCATGTTACATCAATGATTCGGACTGTACACATCTCGGCACCATTATTCCACGATGTTAACGATTGCAGAGAGGGTCGCTATCATTGCCGCGTACATTGGGGCTCATAGAAATGTTAACGAAGCTCTTGAAAAGAATGAGAAGGTATGTAGCTCTGTTCCACGGTAGGAATTTTCTTCCTCCAACGATGTTTCACAGTATTGTCCACCTGTTTACTGAAACGGGAAGTGTTAAACGTAGAGATAGAGTAAGACCGCGGCCTCTGACAAATGAAAGGAACACAGTAAATATTTTAGCTGCGTTTTGAATACATTATGAGAGTGAGAGTGATCAATGTATTAGAAGTATTTACTATCAAAAACAATCTTGATCACAATTTATTTATTACGGTTACCAGTTTCAACCACTACTGTGGTCATCTTCAGACCTACAAATTTTATACAAAGCTTTAATTAGAGGGCTACATACATTAAAGAAAATACATAAAGTTATAAAGCTATAAAACGATGAATTAACAATGAGTAAGAGCCTCCTTTTGCTGGAGAATCACTACTGGAGAAACCAGTGCACGTCTTATTATATGTAATGGAGGATAGACAATATTTCTTAAATATGCACAACCACCGTCCCCTCTGGATTTTGTTACTTATTTTTTATATATGAAGACAGTAACTTGTTCTCGAAAGAACAGTTACTGTTGATGACCGTGCAGCTTTTCCCTGGAATAAATGATGACTAACTGACAACCTCAGCTGCCGACAGTTGTTGTTGCCCCTGTCGGGGCACACATTTTCAGCTGTCCACATCGAGGTATGTCAACAACACCTGTCGGCAGCTGAGGTTGTCAGTTCGTCATCACATATTTTTTATTTTTTTTCTCATAGTATTGATCTGTGAGAATTATTATGTAATCAATGTAAATGAAAGCCTCTTATTACACCAGAAAATCGTATCTGTGCAGCATATACTATACATGTCAGCTAAAGATTATTGCAGCCTACTCATTGAAAATCGTTTCAATAAAGACATGTTGCTGCTCAAAAGTACATCGTCTGACGTGACAGTCTTTGCCAAAGAAGCCTGCTGCCACATCTTTGCACTGGCGTTTATCCTTACCATGGCAACCACTAGTTTGCCCACCGACTTTACAACAACTTCAGCCGAAAGTAGCCTGCTGCTTAATCTTTGGAACGACGTCCAGCTTCACCACGGCAACCAGTGGTTCCAAATGGTTCACTAACAGGCCTTGAGCCCATGTACAGCCAAAACTAAGTTCGTTTATCATACATGTTTAAATATCTTTAACGCTTCTTAATTGACAATAGCTGTTAAATAAGGTAAGTTTAGTGTGCGTTTATTTTTATTTCTTGACAATGTTCTTTTAACTAAGAAATTTTACATTGTTATTCTACCTATAACTCATTCGTTAGTAATGACCTCATTCCATCAGAAGTGGGTGGAGCCTCCATTAAATATAGTAAGACGTGCACTGGTTTCTACAGTAGTGATTCTTTAACAGAAGGAGGTTCTTACTCATTGGTAATTCATCGTTTTATAGCTTTATAACTTTATGTATTTTTTAAATGTATGTAGCGCTCTAATTAAAGGTTTGTATACGGCTTGTAGGTCTGAAGATGACCACAGTAGTGGCTGAAACCGATCACCGTAATAAATCAATTGTGATCAAGACGGTTTTTGATAGTAAATTTTAGCTGCGGTTGTTTGAAATCTCTGCAAATTGCGCGAGGTTCAGGAATTTCTCAAAGAAGTGTTCTACGCATACTGCATGCAGACTAATGTCATCCATTTCATTCATCGCTGCATCAAGAACGGTAGGTTGACCGTGTTCACAATAGCCTGAATTTCTGCAACTGGATACTGGAGCAACTCGCAGTCAATGATAATTTCATTTCAAAAATGCTTTTCTCTGAAGAGTTAAATTTTACGAATTTTGGTCTAGTGAATCCGAATTATATGCATTACTGATCAGTGGACAATACCCATTCGGTAAGGAAAGTTGAAAATCAACGCCCATTGAGTGTCAATGTTTGGTGCGGTGTTTTAGGTACGAAGGTAATTGGTCCATACTACATAGAAGGTAATATGACAGGTCAAATCTTCAGACGTATTGTGGATAATGTTTCACCGGTACTAATGGACGATGTTCCACTTCAAGGGACCCTGGATATGGGGTTTCAACACAATAGATGACCAGAGCATTGTTCACGACTAACTGGACAAGTTTTGGTTCGGAACAATCCAAGTCGATGGACTGGACGAGGAGGTCCTCATACGTGGCCCTCACATTCACCCGATTTGACTTCTGTCGATTTTTCCCTGTGGGAATGACTAAAATAGAGGGTTTACATGGATTTACCAACAACCCCCGAAGATATGTGGCAGTGAATTTGCAATGAATACGCGAACACTATCCCAGAGACACTTATAGATGTCGGATTGTCATTCATGGACAGAGTTGTGATGTGTATTAGAAACTACGGTCAACATTTAGAACATTGGCTGCACTGGAACACTTGGGAGAGGCAAGCGGACTCACAGTAGCCAAGCACCCCGAGGTACTGAGAGGCAAGGGGACCCACAGTACTCAAGCACCCAGAGATAATGATAGGCAAGGGGACGCAAAGCAATCAAGCACTCCAAGATTGTGAGAGGCAAGGGGACTCACCAAAATCAAGCATCCCGAAGGGAACACTTCAGTATTACGTCCAATTCGTTGTACCTGGGTAATGCTAAGAGTAGTCTAATAACGCATTGCGGAATGGTAGACGGTGTCACATGATAGTATTTTCCCCAAAATATCAAATAACATACTTTGATTTTCCTAATTCGATGTGTATTTTTGTCAGACATTACCGTTTGGCAACAACTGTCACTCCAAATTCATGTGTTCCGATTACAGCGCCATCTGTCACGAAATGAAAGAAACGTTTCATACAAAAGTTACATACTTTTTCATGGAGAATCCAAACCTGTAATGACAAACAGTGGTTCCTATTCAAGATTTCAAAGTCACCATCACTCCCACTCCCGGGTGTGGTGCAGCCGGGACGAGCGTTACGTTAATGGATGTCGGTCTTCGAGGTGAACATAGTTTGTTACCACTTTCTCTTTCAGTCCGATCTGTAGTTCGCTAAATATTCCTAAAAACAGTTTAAAATGCCTCACCCTGTTTATTTCAAGCAGTAGCGGTTACAGCTGTCAGTGCTAAACGAAATTTGAAGAGTTAAACATAGAAACATCTGTATTTATAAAAAGGCATGAATGATGCTTGTTCACATATATCTTGGCACTGAAGGTTGGCGCAGAGTGATCGAAATACAGATTTGCCGCAAACATAATTTACGACTGATGTAGGTACCCTTTACTACTTGTAACTTCAAAGTGATAGAGCAAAGAGTGCGTCACCCCACTCTGCGCTCACGAAAAGTTTATTCAAGATGGCGGATCCAAGATGGCGGTGATAGAAGTGGCAACTTCGCAATGACGCTATGGTGAGAAGTTCATATTTTGGCTGGAAAATAGGTAAATTGAGCTACCTCCACTAACCTACGTCCCTCGGTTCCATACCCCAAAAAATGGCGGGATAAAGGTCACTTGGGCTACGTCTGCCAACCTGTCATCAGATCACCACCTCTTTCTTGGAATTGGTGGGAATAGGGTTCATCCTGTGCTGGGCTGCTGGATAGGTTGGAGGTCTATTTTGCATGCAGCGTTTATTTAAACAATTTCAGTTATCATAGGCAATAGATCCATTAATTGTGCTCACCATGAGGTCCGGAGTCCAACTGAACTAGTACACTGTACCATGAAAAAAATTGTTCAAATGGCTCTAAGCACTATGGGACTTAACATCCGAGGTCATCAGTCCCCTAGACTTAGAACTACTTAAACCTAACTAACCTAAGGACATGACACACATGCATGCCCGAGGCTGGATTCGAACCAGCGACCGTAGCAGCAGTGCGGTTCCAGACTGAAGCGCCTAGAAACGCTAGGATACAACGGCCGGCACAGTACAATCATCTGAGGGGGCGCTGTCGTCCTTCCCATGATGTAATCCAAAATGGTGGTCTGGAGAGAAATGGCGGGAACGAATAGGAATCCTTAATCTGGTCGCATGTTAGACTTAAGCCAGTAGGACTGCTGCATCTGGTAACGCCATTGGAGGGGGTATAGGCTAGGCTCAGAAGGAGACCTCGGTCTCGCTCAGGTAGCCAGCTGCAGCAGCAGCAGAAGAACTGTGAAGCGACAACAGTCGAAATCCAGTACAGCCCTGCAGAATAGGAAGAAGCGGAAAAGTAACTATCCAATATAACATCTTTGTCCGTGATTAGTATTATTGTTATTATTATTATTACTATTATTATTATTATTGGTCGTTTCTGCGTCTTGGTCCGTATGTAACGCTTCCTCGCCATTGTTCAGCAGTAGCCCTCGACAGTTCCAAGCATGCAGGTTAGAACGCCAACTCGTCGACCTTTGCGGCGTCCAGATCTCCAGCAACCTCGCGTGCCATCTTGTCGAGACCTGCACCGACTTCTGGACCTGCACCACCAACAACCTCCAGCATATCTGAACCTTTAGCGACCATGTTTGATCCTGTAGCACACATAGCGCACTTGCTAGAGGAGGACAAGGAAATATTATTGTCCACCACACTCATATATTTGTGTGATGAGGACACAAGGCCTGCTCCCAACTCATCGACTGATGCTGGTGGTCCTAAACAACAGCACGATGAAGGACAGTACTTATCACCAACATACGACTCATCCCAGCAGAACTTCACTGTGCTAGTGCAGGTACACACTGCTGATGCTGTGAATAAAAAGGCATCGAGTGTACCCATGCATACAAATTAACTCCCAGTGGAACAAAACGGGAAAACGTGGGTATAGAAGCACGACATGACTGGGGCTTGGATGCGAGAACAGAAACAGAAAATGCGTCGAAGGGTGATAAAGTTCCTGTTTCTGTGTTCGACTGAACAGAAATATGTCGTGCAGAGCGCTACATCAATCATGTAGATAATAAAAGAGGGTCGCTATACTTTGAACTACCTAGCTTCAACTACTTTTCAACGCCATCCATCCACCCAGTTCTACATCCAAAATACACGCACATATTTCATTGTATATACATAACTAATGAGGAAGTATTGAATAGGATGGGGGAGAAGAGAAGTTTGTGGCACAACTTGACCAGAAGAAGGGATCGGTTGGTAGGACATGTTCTGAGGCATCAAGGGATCACCAGTTTAGTATTGGAGGGCAGCGTAGAGGGTAAAAGTCGTAGAGGGAGACCAAGAGATGAATACACCAAGCGGATTCAGAAGGATGTAGGTTGCAGTAGGTACTGGGAGATGAAAAAGCTTGCACAGGATAGAGTAGCATGGAGAGCTGCATCAAACCAGTCTCAGGACTGAAGACCAAAACAACAACAACATATAGGAAAAGTCTTACGATTTTTGGTAGTTTACCGAATAAGACAGACAAATATTCTCGTACAAAATATTTATTAATTATTGCATATACATTTATAAGCAGTAAACAAATCTTTCCTTATTTTTATTAGATGTTGTATAATAATATTCGGCATACTTTTTAACTTATAACATAAATCTACATCTGAATCATCTATTTCTTTCTATAACCAGTAATCTGACAAATACAGAGAAGCTCTATTTTCAAATTATAATACATACCCTATTTTCTTCCTGTAAGGTACTTGTTTTATGGCTTTAACTATTAGCTGAGCTCCTTCCTGCAGTTCTTCTAGGCGATACCTTTCGGGTATTTTAATTTTTCGTCGTACCTCCAGCATGACATTATTGTTAAAGTGTTCCACGTATCCCTGTGTGTATCTCAGCAACTTTCCTGCTCCACATTCTTGATGGATTTCTGTATAGAACTTGACATATTATGCAAACGAGTGTCCATTCAATGTATTTATCCCATCAGTTTTAAAGTCGGCAAATGGATTTTCTGTTGCTAGGAGAACAATATCCAGCTTGCCATACTTACATAGGATACAACCTTCCTTTTTAAGCCGATAAAATTGGAAGTGAGCTTATTAAAGACTTTTTTCGTGTATCGCTTAATAATGTAAATAATCTCGATCCCATTGATTTCGGTCAGTACTACAACACGCGACCAGTTTCCATTTCTGTTTACTGTAAGTGCCAATATTTTGTATTCGCCACTCGTAGTCAGATTTTTCCATACAGTCTGTTTAAATCCATATGTAAACTTGCCTTGCACATCCGCAATAATCTCTTCCTTCTCATTTGCAGCTTACATTCGTCCTGTATAGCAGTTGTCTTTGCTACTTACTCTAGTTTTCTTTTCTTTACCTTAAGGTCCTCCATTTCCAGTTTTCTTTTCCGTACACTTAATACATTAACTGCACTTAGAGTAATTTCTTTTGGTTCAAGTCTGTTTGATACACTGTTCCTTTTTCTTTGACTTGGGGTATAACATTATTTGTGAGAACCAACCCTAATTCGGCGATAGCTATATCGGACGGTATTGTGGAGAACAGTGTTCTAGACAGAGAAAAATAGGTTTGTCCTGCTTTAGCAGAACACTTCTGCGGAATATTTATATTGTCTTTGTTGGAGTCAGAGTTAAGAAACTCCACGTAGTTTACAGGCAGACAAATAAAACTGTATGCAGCCAGAGCATATAAGCTTTTCTCGCTCTTGAGAGCCCAGCAGACTTAGTAGCACGCCAGTCAATTTGCGGGTGTTCTCGTTACCCCAGTAGGCAAACTGCTGAACGATGCTAAACATCTCATAGCATCTGTTCTGTAAATTACTAGTTAGCTGACATCACATACACGCAACTGGCACAAAGTGGAACATATTGTAAATACTGCTAGTTGGTGTCTAATGCACTTAAACAGCTTCGCACTGGGTCGAATACACCATCCATTCTGTAGCTGTATATTGTAGCCTCCAGCCTCGTAGCCGGCAGAAGTGGCCGAGCGGTTCTAGGCGCTACAGTCTGGAACCGCGCGACCACTATGGTAGCAGGTTCGAATCCTGCCTCGGGCATGGATGTGTGTTATGTCCTTAGGTTAGTTAGGTTTAAGTAGTTCTAAGTTCTAGGGGACTGATGACCTCGGCAGTTAAGTCCCATAGTGCTCAGAGCCATTTTCTCTCTCTCCAGCCTCGTAATGCTATGCTTATTAGCCAAATAGGAACGCAAAAGTTTCCCGTAGTTACGTGTCTGGACACTTTGTAAAATCTATAAGATTATTACCGATATCTTTGTTTACTCCTGGACTTGTGATTTGACATATACAGGGTTATTACAAATGATTGAAGCGATTTCACAGCTCTACAAAAACTTTATTATTTGAGATATTTTCACAATGCTTTGCACAAGCATACAAAAACTCAGAAAGTTTTTTTAGGCATTCACAAATGTTCGATATGTGCCCCTTTAGTCATTCGGCAGACATCAAGCCGATAATCAAGTTCCTCCCACACTCGGCGCAGCATGTCCCCATCAATGAGTTCGAAAGCATCGTTGATGCGAGCTCGCAGTTCTGGCACGTTTCTTGGTAGAGGAGGTTTAAACACTGAATCTTTCACATAACCCCACAGAAAGAAATCGCATGGGGTTAAGTCGGGAGAGCGTGGAGGCCGTGACATGAATTGCAGATCATGATCTCCACCACGACCGATCCATCGGTTTTCCATTCTCCTGTTTAAGAAATGCCGAACATCATGATGGAAGTGCGGTGGAGCACCATCCTATGGTACGTTTAGCTCCCTGCTTGCTTTATTCGTCGACTTCCGCGGGCTACGCGTGAAACTTGCCCGCACGCGTTCAACCGTTTCTTCGCTCACTTCAGGCCGACCCGTTTATTTCCCGTTATAGAGGCATCCAGAAGCTTTAAACTGCGCATACCATCGCCGAATGGAGTTAGCAGTTGGTGGATCATTGTTGAACTCTGTCCCGATGTGCCGTTGCACTGTTATGACTGACTGATGTTAATGCATTTCAAGCACAACATACGCTTTCTCGGCTCCAGTCGCCATTTTGTCTCACTGCGCTCTCGAGCGCTCTGGCTGCAGAAACCTGAAGTGCGGCTTCAGCCGAACAAAACTTTATGAGTTTTTCTATGTATCTGTAGTGTGTCGTGACCATATTTCAATGAATGGAGTTACAGTGAATTTATGAAATCGCTTCAACCATTTGTAATAGCCCTATATATTTGTTAACTACCTTTACTGTACAATTGGAGTTCATCCACGTTAAACAGTCTATTCCAGCTGTCATATCGTTGTTCACAATCACAATGGTGCTTCCGTAATGGTCTCCTTCCATACGGAAGTCGTGGGTTGATATTACGTTATCCCACATCTCCGTTTTATTAAAAATTCCGGCGAAGTCTTGCGTTATGTATAAATCCGAAAGGTAATAATCGTCTACAAGTAGTGGCTGCAATATTCCAGGCAACTGCAGCGTTACAACATCCAATATAACTTCGGCTAAATGCGCTTTATACGGCGTAGCTACAGGATTTTTATACACTGCTGGCCACCGTAAATGCAACACCCTGAAGAAAGCATCCGAATCAAGTGAAATTTACACCATGAGTTTGCAGCGATGAGATATGCAACTGATTAGAATTTCAGCGGAGACGCACATCACGCGCCCCTGTGGCGCCACCTCATAGCGCCATTTAAGGCTTGGCGATTTCGACGAGTGTACGTTCGGCACGTGTGTTTACCTTGTGGTTGTTTCACAAGACGATCAGTTATGCCTCGTAGACAACAGCGAACATCTTTTGATCAAGTATCCGAGTTCGACAGAGGAAGGATAGTGGCTTACCGAGATTGTGGATTATCATACAAAGAAATCGCTAGTCGTGTTGGACGATACCAAACAACTGTAATGCGGATATGTGACCGTTGGTTGCAGGAGGGTACGACGGATCAACGTGGTCGATCGCATTCACCTCGGTGCACCACTGCACGTGCTGATAGGCAAATTGTGCGCATGGCAGTGACGGATCGCTTAGTGACATCCCGAACCTTAGCACAGCACATTGCGTCTGTAACGCATCATCCAGTGTCTGCGCGTAAAATTCGACGCCATTTACAGCAGAGTGGTCTGTCCGCAATACGTCCATTGCTTCGTCTACCATTGACGCAGAACCACAGACGTCTCCGTCGCCAATGGTGTGATGACAGACGGATGTGGACGGCAGAATGGAATGACGTTGTCTTTACTGACGAGGCAAGCTTCTGTCTGCAGCACCACGATGGTCGGATTCTAGTGTGGCGACACCGTGGAGAGAGGATGCTAGACAGCTGCATTGTGCACCGCCACACTGGTCTTGCACCGGGTATTATGGTATGGGGCGGGATTGGATATTACTCTCGCACGCCTCTAGTACGCATTGCCGGTACTTTAAACAACCGGCGCTACATATCCGAGGTGCTGGAGCCAGTTGTCCTTCCTTACCTTCAGGGCTCGGCCACAGCCATATTTCAACAGGATAATGCGCGACCACACGTGGCACGCATTGTCCAAAGGTTCATCGTCAATAACCAGATTTAATTGCTTCCCTGGCCGGCTCGCTCTCCGGATCGTTCGCCGATAGAAAACATGTGGTCCATGGTTGCTCAACGAGTGACCCAGATTACATCCCCAGCTGCCACACCAGATGATCTTAGGCAACGTGTGGAAGCTGCTTGGGCTGCTGTACCCCAGGAACACATCCAACGTCTCTTTGACTCAATGCCGAGACGTGTGGCAGAGGTGATCTCCAACAATGGCGGCTACTCTGGCTACTGATTCTGGCAGGAACCACATGTCACAGACGTCTGTAAACGTAATCATTTGATACTTGGTCAACATGTTATCTAACAAATAAATTGTGTTGTGCTACCTCTTGTCTTTCTTGGTGTTGCATTTACGGTGGCCAGCAGTGTATTTCTTCGAAATGGTTTCCAGTGCTTCCTTGCAGATTTTATCCAATATTTCTCTTGCTTTCACACTGTCGCTACCATGTAGGAGAAATGGTAGCTTCGCTTTGACACCATGTCTTGCAGTGACGAACTTGGAGAATTTACTACATAGATAATAGTTAAACGAGCTACACAGCTCCCTCTCGAGCACTGTAGATCGTCCCTCCTCTCAAGGGACATGCTACTATTCTGTAGACACTTCCTATCTCTCTTATTCTCTCTCACTCAATCACAGTCCGCCACCCCTTCCCTCGCTACAAGTGAATAGCGTGAATATGGGAGAGTTTCAACCCCATCATCACAAATGATCATTTTCCGTTATGAGGCGACCGGTCGATTTAGACTGCAGCACAGCGTACACCTCGTGTCCTCTCGATCGAATACTGGTCTGCCGTACCATATGCATATAAGGTCAGTCTCAGATAGAGGGGGCTCTAGATACCATATGACACATACCTTTAGCCTGCCTCTGGGTGGCACCTTCCAATGTGTGACACGCATACACTTTTGGGAGTAGACCTGCAAATTCCAAAATCGGCAATCCATTCGCCTCATCCTTCATAAGACCTAGAACCATCTTGTTCTGTGGAATAATACCATAAGGATTATCGGCCGTGTATGAGGACATGTCTAATTCGTTACCTTGGTGCCTTATTACTTCATATGGATCGCCGTTTTTCACTCAATAGATGAAGCTATCTGTATCCACATAAGGTAATTTAAGATCTGCGAGATGAGTTTTCGCAAACTGATAATGAAAGCGGTACATGTGTTTTTTGGATAGGTCTAGTATGCATATCCCCATATAAATAGGTTTCCTAAACTCTACTGCGGTCTTGGCCATCTCCACAGCAACGAGGTTCTTATTGAATAGCTGTGTGGGCTAGCCGCGCAGTCTAGGGCGTCTTATCACGGTCCACACGGCTCCACCCGTCGGAGGTTCGAGTACTCCCTTGGGCATGGGTGTGTGCGTTGTCCTTCGTGTAACTTACTTTAAGTTAGGTTATACAGTGTGTAAGCTTAGGGCCCGATGATATCAGCAGTTTGGTCCTATAAGACTTTACCACAAATTTCTAAAAACAATTCTTACTGAATGTGACTAACTTAAAAATAATTCTGGAAATGCATTTTCTTACGCCATAACGCACATCCCACTCGGCTGTAATCAAAATTTCACATAGTTTCTTCAAATTCTATATTGCTTTGCCGAAAATGGAATTAATCCTTAATTTGTAAAAATCTTTCTCAAAGTCACAGGTCGCAGATGCTCTCTACCTCGTATTAAAATCAATATACTCTTTCATAAAGGGGAACTGCTGGGTGATTCTAATCCTCTCCATACCCAAGCTGAGACTCCGCTGGAGATTATGATAATGAATTATATATCTCCGCTGATTCCTCAGCATTGTCATCAGTTTTGGTGCGGAGCGTCTTCGCAGAACTAGTTGCTCTGGACACTGCAGCAAATAAGCTTTGGCATCATCCAAACTAATAGGCCATGTGAGTTCTGCCTCCACCACATTCCTTACATAACCCCATGATTTTTTCACCTAATCCCTTGCATTCGTCTTCGGACACCCATCAAAACTCACTAATCAGCAGTGAGTGCTGCATGCCGTGCCCATATAAGTCAGTTACGTTCAGGAACATTATGTAACTCGAATCAAGGGATACGTTGACCTTATCACCCATCTGCAGCTTATTTGCCTTCTCGTGCCTATATACACATTGGCTAAGTCCCCCACGCATCCCTTGCTCAAAGAAAAGAAGCACGTCAGCTTTCGTCAGTAATTCAACGCTGCACTTGGTTTTCTTGAGCATTGTGTCCCAAAAAAAAACCAGATGCCCCGTAATAAAAGGCGGGATCCAGAAAATATGTGAACAAGCATGACCTCCGGAATTTCTCTAAAATGTCCGCGAGCAAGTGCACGTTTGTGTCCATGTAAAGCCGTGTACACTCTCCTAAAATGATGATGTTGAATTCCCGCCAGACATTCATGGGATGCTCGTACTCCGCATCCGCTATGGTTGCGGGAGAACGCCGTTATGTTGTGTAGCTTGGTTTCATTGAGTTTCGCCATACTATCCACATATTCATATGGGAAATTACCCTTCCTAGTCACAAGTTGAAACTTTTCCTCATCGGGACAGTCAGCTTGAGCGATAAGCATATTCTCCCGAGGTAGAGTTTCAACGAGCTTCTGGAGTGGCTCCTGCACAAAACGTAGCGCCTCAAGGAAGCAGAGTGTAATTTTTAGCGTCATTCGTTTGGAGAATGAAATGCATTTCTCGAAGCTCTCAGGTAGGACACTAACCCGATTTTTTTCCGAAACAAAATCAGCCAAGTGCTCAACTAGAAAGTGAGCGTCATACACGATTAAATTACACAACAAAACGGGGATGTGCGTTGGTAGCTGGTATTTCAAATTGTACGGCTTGTGAACTGCGCCGCCGGAGTGGCCGTGCGGTTAAAGGCGCTGCAGTCTGGAACCGCAAGACCGCTACGGTCGCAGGTTCGAATCCTGCCTCGGGCATGGATGTTTGTGATGTCCTTAGGTTAGTTAGGTTTAACTAGTTCTAAGTTCTAGGGGACTAATGGCCTCAGCAGTTGAGTCCCATAGTGCTCAGAGCCATTTTTGTGAACTGCGCCATGGAATTTCCCTGTTGGATGACAGTGGTCCCTGCGAGGAATTCCTGCTTCTCTGTCTATTGGCAGCCCACAAATATGACAATCATCCGCGTTATTATACAAATCTCCAGTCTCCTTCGATTTGGACATCGGATCGCTGTTGCTGTAAGGCTTATCAACATCCCATGAATGTATTTAGAGATCAGTGAGCAGCCACACCGCAGCGTTATTCCCGACGTAAGATTTGTTGCGCTTAAGACTCGAATCATAGGACGAAAGAGTTTGGTACGTTGCCACATATGGTACGAATTTTATATAAAGGTAGTATGTGATACCACAAGGCTACCTTCACAGCGGATCATAGGAGAGAGGCGGCATTTAAAGTCTGCCTACAGTACAAACAGCCTTCGGTCCTGGTGGTGAGCATTCGTATTTTATATGAAGCTATATGATGTTGTTTTCCTCAGAAGGCATAATAACACATACCGGGTCCTAGGAAGCACAGTCTATTAGATGCATCGCTAACAGCTTGTCTGAGGAAAAGGCATCGAGGCACCATATGAAAACATTGTGTTTACCATTATGATTACTCAGCAGGGCGAAAGGTAGTCGGGACATGTCTTTGAACAAAACATAATGATAATTATCACCTACAGAGAATGGCAGCATCTTTACATACAGCTCCTACTTACCAGCAGATTTTGAGAAATGGAGGAGGCCGATGACAATACGCTTGTCTTGCTCGTCTGATTTGCTTTTCTTCTCCATGCCATGAACATGAACCGATGTTCTGGTATTCTGCGCCTCAAATTTAGATATGTCCTGGATGTTGAGAGGGAACTCGATACCACCAAATACTACCACGTACATGGTACGTATTGGGGCGCTCAGGATGATTTCTGTAGTTGTAATTTCTCTCGCAAGCCAGGGTTGTCAATGGTTTTCCTCCATTTACCGGATCACTGAGACGTATATGGGTGTCCATGTGTTCAGCTGAGTGGTGTAGCTGACTCACTTGGCTCGACAGCTGACTCTCTGACTTCCATCTCTGAAAACCGGGTCAGTATAGCACTGAAGGTGGATTTACGAAACGACTCGGCGATTGACCCGCTCCGCATTATCACCTCTTTTTCCTCCAAAGATAATGAAGGATTGTCTCTTCATCACTAGAATCAACTAGTGAACGGGGGAGGGACGGGGGGATTTCATAGTTCGTTGCGGAGCACTGGGCTTCATGCAATGGCGGCAAAACGCGAATCATTGACTACTTTGAGAAACTCCGTTTCAATGACAAGACGGCATGCCCTTAGAAAACTAACAGGGTCGCGATACCCTCCTTCCAGGTTCTCTGTCCTTCTGAACGAGATTCACTCCTCAAAGGCGTCTGCAATAATCAAGTATTCTAACTGCGGTAAGGTATCACTGACCTGATGTCATTCACTAAAAGGACGGGAGAGAGAACTACCGCTAGCGACAGGATCTTCTGTATTACTGTTACTGTTATGCGTCCACACTGTTGATGATGGTGCTAGGGTGGGGCAAGTCGCTATGCGGCGACGCACACATATCTTGTGTTTACGCCGATTCTGACGAGGCTGATATGATGATGATCAGGATGATGGCGGAGGAGGATGCTGCTTTGCTATTGGATCAGATCAATGAGTAACTTGAGGGGTGGTGGTTCGTTGCACGGCCCACGGACGCCAGAGGGGCGGTGCCAGGGCGGCGGCGGCAGCAGCGGCTTAAAGTGCGGTGACTAGCAGCGCCCTTATAACCGATGCGTGCCTTATTGGGCGCCGCTTTGGATAGGAAGACGGTTTAGCCACCACCGGTATGCACGTCACACGGTGTTGCAGCTGCGGAGACACGACTGCTGTACAAGCCAAAGAAATAATAGTTAGGTATATAGCTTACCGTTGCTGGCTCAGTGAAGGAAAGAATACTGACGATCAAAAGGTTCTACATCTACATCTACATTTATACTCCGCAAGCCATGCAACGGTGTGTGGCGGAGGGCACTTTACGTGCCACTGTCATTACCTCCATTTCCTGTTCCAGTCGCGTATGGTTCGCGAGAAGAACGACTGTCTGAAAGCCTCCGTGCGCGCTCTAATCTCTCTAATTTTACATTCGTGATCTCCTCGGTATGTGTAAGTAGAGGGAAGCAATACAGGGTGATTCAAAAAGAATACCACAACTTTAAAAATGTGTATTTAATGAAAGAAACATAATATAACCTTCTGTTATGCATCATTACAAAGAGTATTTGAAAAGGTTTTTTTTTCACTGAAAAACAAGTTCAGAGATGTTCAATATGGCCCCCTCCAGACACACGAGCAATATCAACCCGATACTCCAACTCGTTAAACACTCTCTGTAGCATATCAGGCGTAACGGTTTGGATAGCTGCTGTTATTTCTCGTTTCAAATCATCAATGGTGGCTGGGAGAGGTGGCCGAAACACCATATCCTTAACATACCCCCATAAGAAAAAATCGGCGGGGGTAAGATGAGGGCTTCTTGGAGGCCAGTGATGAAGTGCTATGTCACGGGCTGCCAGGCGGCCGATCCATCGCCTCGGGTAGTTGACGTTCAGGTAGTTACGGACAGATAAGTGCCAATGTACAACAAAATGAAACTTTATAGCTCCCTTAATTCGCCGACAGATAGTGCTTAGCTCTGCCTTTTGTCGTTGCAGAGTTTTAAATTCCTAAAGTTGTGGTATTCTTTTTGAATCACCCTGTATATTCGATACCTCATCCAGAAACGCACCCACTCGAAACCTGGCGAGCAAGCTACACCGCGATGCAGAGCGCCTCTCTTGCAGAGTCTGCCGCTTGAGTTTGTTAAACATCTCCGTAACGCTATCACGGTTACCAAATAACCCTGTGATGAAACGCGCCGCTCTTCTTTGGATCTTCTCCATCTCCTCCGTCAACCCGATCTGTGCAAAATTCCACCAGGCGGCTTCCTCTTCCATTCACCTCTTCCATTCACCTACTACGTTTCCTTCTCTTCCTTTCCCTGCTGTCGAATTGCAGTCACTCATGACTATTAAATCTTCCTCTCCCTTCACTTCCTGAATAATTTCTTTTATCTCATCAATTTCTTTATCATCTGCAGAGCTTTTAGAGCTACATACAGCGCTAAAAGGCTTATTCGAAACACGAGGAGCGCTCTGAATAACTTCATCGATCGCCCAAGCACAATCATTATTTCACTGTTCTGATTGTGCTTCAGTACGTGGCTTTCAGCTTTATGTGCGGCTGTTAGACATTATTTAATAGCGACATCGGCAGTTTCCTGCCTCGCTGTGGAAATTAGTTACGGAGATTGTCGCTGAAATTCGGTCTCACTTGAACATGCTCATTAAGGACGAAACCGGTTGTGGGGTAATAGGCGTACCGGAATTAGGGCTGCAGTGGTTTTAAGTAAGATTTTCATAATTCAGCTGTGGAAGCACGGAATGGTAAAGACTGTTTAGTTTTGTACTGTGTATTACGAGGAACAGTCACAGAGGAACAGTCATGGTTTCACTTGTCCATGGCACGCATCAGAGGCATAGCACTAACAACCTCGTGATACTGATGTCTGCGTTGTAATGCTGACAGTATGACAACACTTGACCTCTTTATCATGAAGATATTACTGTTTTTTTATGTAAACTAGACAGCTGAAATCGGATATATTCTGAGGCTACCTTGTAATTTTTGTCGTTTAATCAATGGCACAAATTATTTCTTAATTTTATTTGCTTAAATAACATGAAAGGGTATGTGGAGGTATGGGTAACTTTCTAATGAGACAACACTTGTCTTAATGCAGTTCATGTGCAATGACCAGGCGCGGGTAGCTACTGTCCGGTCCAGAGGTCGGCAGAAGTTTCCCTCTGAGCCTGGAAACGCAGCAGTGGAGTCGATACCGCTTCGATATCGAATTCAATGCCGCCAGTTGCTTTCAGGAGCTTCTTTTCTCTTCCACCCAAGTGGATTACTGGAATTCAATTGATGTACGCAGAGCGGTTGCCAGCGGACAGAGGTAGGGAAAAACACGGCAGCCTCTGTGGCCCAACCGTGGCCTCTTCCACACGGCTACGAAGGCACACGGTGTAGAAAACGAAAGAAAGATGCACGCGGTTCCAGGATGGCAATGATACTGATTTCAGATGTTTGTATCCCGCTCTTGACTTTTTAAATTCATTGATGATTCCGTCATTTGATAAACCTCGAAATGATAGTAGAAGCCTATACTGATACCAAATATGACGGACGATGAAAGAAAATCATCTAAATAATTTTTGCAATGCTGTCGTTTCCTTTCTTCTATCCGTGAGGTCTGTGTATTCTACTATCAAGTCTAATGGGCATTGTTCTAAACATACACTTCTGTTGATTCATAAGCAGTCATCAGTATTGTTTCACGTTGCACGTTTCTCGAATAGTGTGGTGTAGCATATGGTCAGTTAAGTTTTCTAAAATTGGTGGAGTATTTTTTTGGCCAAACTGTTCTCATTCGTTGTAACATAAATTAAAATGGAAGGAAACAGAATTTGCACGTTCATCTTTCATTGTTTCCAAAATATTTTACATCCCTTGCTTACTGTCTTTATAACTATTCATTTTTTATCTGTTTTGTGATCATATTAATCGCGTTTCTTGTCTTGGAATTCACGTATCTAATGCATAAAAACAATCCAATTATAAGTTCATTGTCGTCAGTTCACTTGCGTATGAATACAGGTTCTATAAGGAAGAATGGCCAATATTTAGAGATACGACGGGGAAAATCATTCGAAGCAGAAATGCCTGGTAAAATGCACACAGTAAGAGCTACGACTTTTCTCGGGAAAATCTTGACTTTCACAGTAGCGAAGATGAGTAAGTGCTCACAGCTCTTAAAATATGCACTTTGTGGCCCATGTTTGCTGGACATTTTTTTCTTGTTTTCTTTCATACTACCACTTCTCAAAACATGGGAAGCTACGAATCTGCAGTAGAAGAGTTTAGTTCCACAGTATCGAAGAGGGGCTCATTGGTCAAAGGTACACTATATTTTATTTTTTATGCTTACCTTAGACCTTCCTGCTTCGAATCATCATCCTGTCATATCCCTGGACATTGACCTACCTGTATTTTGTAAATGTTTGTTGCTATACATGTTCATTCATTGTTTCATTTTGGTAGTTGTTCTACTACTTGCTACTTACATTTATTCCATTGTTCGTTTTCTCCACATTCCGAGAACTTCAACTCTTTAGAAGCAATTTATTCCTTTCTATTACTCAAGTGATTATGTTTCTGCCACTTCTGTGACGATAAAAGCGACACATGGTAATGCATTCTTCACGACAAGATTCTGTACCTTGTAAACCTTGCGCATTGCCGTAAGTGCAAACTGTTGACTCTCAGTACATTATTTCGTTTTGCGACTAAGTCACTAAATCGAATACCAGCGACGAAATTCTTTCGAATTGTTTCTGGCTTCTCTCATAATTTGAAAATTGAATAAGGAAGTTGTGAAGAATACCCTTCAGTAAATGCCACTTGTAATAAGAGCTGAAAATGAAAGTCAATGAGTGCCGCGTTTACTAGTTTCTTATTCCAAGGAAACAGTGGTAACAGAACCAATACTTCTGCTGAAACACTGCTTGGAAGGCAACCATTAAATTCACGAAAAGGCAAAACAGCCGAATATCACCACTACCTTTTGCAAAACCTGGAACTTACTCGCGGTATGACGATGCAGAACTACTAACAATAACGCGGAATCACTTTGATTATGAATGTAAATAATTATTGTTATTATTATTAGGAGAGAAATATGTAATTCACCCTCCCAACCACCCACCCACACACAACACACACACACAACACACACACACACACACACACACGAACTACTGTTGGGCAGCTCCAGCGTTCTCTTGGTTCTATATCATCCGGACACTATGCAAAGCTGTACGCATTTCTTGGCAATTACGATCCCATGATCTGTACGAAACCACAACGATGTCCTAGTTGACATTAATGCAGAAAAATATATTTGCTTACAGTCACCGCATTACCACATTAGATCGTTTTCCGTTACAGCACATGTTCCGGCTGTCTCGATTCCTGTTCTTCTTTCTTCGTGGCGGACAACGAAGGCACCACATCAATTCAGCTCAACTGCCTGTTTCGTCGAGCACATATTGCCGTCCTCTGTTCATGCATTTGCTTCCGGGGCTGTTTGTTTCTCTCACGTGTACACACCATCCCTGTATTTAGTTTCGGCTTTTCCTCAACATCTTTATGCTCTCGCATTGTATCGTTAAGCGGATCACGCTCCTAAATTTCTTCAGGAGAAATTTTTAGTTTTATTATATCTTTTTCAACTTCTGTGAATCATGTGGCTTTGGTCTTCTTTAAAATAAGTTACTGTTCTGTCACAAGGCCATAAAAAGCAACCCTTGTTTTCAGAATCGTATCATTCACCTTCTTCACGAGATTATACGGCTCATGGTTGTAATGCTTGTTTTTTCACTTGCTGTTTTCTTTCGTAATATCCAGGATTTTTATCTGTTTTTATTTCTTTCTTTTCACTGTTACACGAACGAATGCAGTTATGGAAGTTTAGCTGTTTACGTAAAGTAAGAAATTCTGCTGATGGTCAGTTGTTGTCAGCTATGGCTGAAGTTAAGATGTGGATTAAAAGTTGGCCTGGTTTACAGACGAAATTTTAATCCTCGAGTATTTCGTAAAGATAGGCAATATTATCTTCCAATATCGCTGAGCGAACGAGCTAAACTACGTATGAGTGAATATCGTTTGCTACTGTTTGGGATAACATGGTACAGAAAATATTTAGCGAGCCGTGCAGTATCCAGAGGTACGGAAAGATGAAGTTGTCGAGGACTTAGATGTGTGAGCTACAACAGCAGGGCTACAACTCACCGGCCGCCAAAGAGCGTCAGCACTCGATAGCTCCTGAATAGAAATCTAATATTTCCCATTTATTCTCTGAGTTGTATTCATATTCGGTGGAAATGATGCAGCGTTATTTGTCAGGCCAGTCCTTTGTGAAATTACCATTGAATATGAATTACTAAGAGACAGTACGGGAATAAGCTGGACGTGGGATGTATATCGTCTTTTCAGAGTATATAAGTATTCCGTTACAGCAGCCATACTCTTGTAACTCATAGTTTCAACCTTTTTTAATGTGGACGTGTTTCATTGGGCTTGCTGATTTTCAGCTTAATACACCGACTATTTTATTTCAATGAAAGCGAAAGCAGATAGTAACTGAACAAAGTTTGCAATTTTACAGATCACGTGCACGGACTACTATTTGAACCGCACGCAGTCAGATAAAGATTTTACGTCAGGACATACATATAAATTGACAATTGAGCATTAACTGGAGATATAATTTAGACCTCTGCTGTTGGTGGTCGCATCTGCATAGAGCAGGTGCGTTTTAGATGAACTCTATAACGACATTCAATAAATCTTCTCCCAAAGGACAGATCACAACACAGCCGACTAATAGTGCAGCTGGCGTGTCCAAAATTGAAGCAACAAACGGAAACTTTACATGGCTGCATTTATTTTCCAACAGAGCTGTATAAACAGATAATACTAAATTAGAAACAATGTAAGGAATACATAACGTAAAAACTGCAACATTCATTACCGTAGACATGAACGTTCTACGTTTTTCGAACATAATGGATATGCACACACATTCCGACAACTGATTAATGTGTTCAGTATGGGTGTGACCGTCTGTGGCAGCAATACAATCCTAACAACGACGGAGCATGCTGTGAATGATGTCATCAATCTCATGTTGAGGCAATAACGCCTGTTCATCCCGCAGAGCTTCTCGCAGCTTAGAGAGTTATTGGTGGATGCTGACGTGATGCAAGCTGAGTCCCTAGCTCATCTCAGACATACGTAGGGTATTCAAGTCGGCCGAGCGAGCAGCAAGTCATGGGCGCCATACCTCCGTTTCCATGAAAACATCAACCACCCCTACACTATATCGTGACTTATCGTCTATTAATACGACAACATCTCGTAACAATCATACATGAGGTCCCAAGATGACGTCACGATACATGAAATCAGTTAAACCTTGCTGATTCGGCCTCACAATTGCATCAAGGTGTTCGAGTGGTCGACGTAAATCTTGTCCACGCCATTATACATCCACCTCGATAGCGGTATCTCTCCACTATGTTTGTTTCCCGAAATCGTGTTCCAAGTTCGCTCCAGGTCCGCATCCGTCGAGAATCACTCTCCAAACTAAATCGAGACTCATTTGTGTCAAGAACGTTGGCCCACTGTTGGATTGTCCAGGTGGCATGTTAAAGGCTCCACTCTAGACGTTGCCTTCTGTGAAGATGCGTCACAGATAAACAGGCAGCAGGTCTCCAACAATAAAGGCCTCTCTGCTGAAGCCTACTGTACACCATTTGTTTCCATACAACACGTCCACTGAATGCAGCGAGGTCAATGCCAGTTGCCATGCAGTATGACGTACTCTGCTCTTACAGCCCAATAACGGACTTTTCTTTCTGATGTCACATGCGGTCGGCTCTGCTCTGGTCTTCGGGACACAATTTCGGTCCCTGTAAACTGTCGGCACTTCGGAGATACAACGAAACCAATCACATTAAGCCATCTGGGCACATCATTATGCGACTGTTTTGCTTCCATTCTCCCTACGGTCCTCCGTAGTAGAGAATCTGGTTGGCGTCTTCTCTGTGCCATGCTGCACCGTCTGTGACTGTGTACTCGGCGACTGTGAATGTGGGACTACCGTGCAAACACTACCCCGCTTTAGAAGTGCCCTGACGTCATCGCTCGCGTGGTTGTACCTTGACCGGAATGCCATCTTCGGTGCAGAACACGATCGTACTGACATCTGTTGAGACTGTGTGATTATATCGTTAGTTAGACACAGGGCAGGGAAACATTTGTTCGTTGCATCAACTTTGGACACCAGTGTAGATGCCTTTATTCAGGTGGTAGGTCAGTTACTTTTGTTAATGCGTGTTAATTTAGCTTCTTTTTCAGACAGATTGGGTTTTATACATTTACGTAGGTATTTCAATTTTCCTACTTGCTTTGTTTCCGATAGTTCCACCTCCAGTTCTCTTATCGCTGATTTTATGTTGGTCATAAAGTGCTTCTCAAAGGAGCTTTGAAGTTCAGCTTTCACTGCGTTTGTAGCTTTTTGTCTTATCTTTGGAGTATGCGAAGATCACTAGATAATATGAAACAGCTAGAGATTCGATTGTAGTATTCATATACGTCTAACCATAATTTCTACATTCTATTATTTGTGCATAACAAAGCATTCTAAATTATATTTTATATTTTACCGCCTCCCTCCCCCCCTCTCCACCCTGTCGGTTCTCTTCTGTGTGAAACACAAAATTACTTCCCTTACCTGTTATTTTGCCGTTTAGTAGTGAAAGCGACTGCCGAAGATTTAGGACGAACATGGAACTGATTATGACTACGGAAGGAAATGGAGCAGCTGGTTGCTGCAGTGACTGATATACTAACTTCAGCAGATGGTAATGACAAAAAATGTCCTGTGATACCGTCTTTTTTATGTTTACTTGCAGTTTTCAGTGGGGTTCCGTTTGAGCTTACGTAAAAATTGTCGGCTCTTGAAAGGAGCGAGTAGCTTTTCCTGCCGAAAATCCGCGCTAATTACGTGGTACTTGCCCGTACTCTGAAGCCGGCCTACGGGAATTAATCGCCGCGAGTCAGAGAGCAGGCGACTTAGAGCAGCAAGGCGGCGAGTTAATTAACGTAATGACGGTGATTAAGCTAGTCGGCGGGCTGGAGAGAGCCGCAGTGCGCGCGGGCTGCGCCAGGTGATTCCCGACGTGTGGCCCGAACGGCATTCGACCAGCGCAAGAAAAATAAAAAATGTTTTCGTCACTGTTGAGCTTGTTCTTGGCATGTTTGAAAGAGTCAGTACATTTGCTAAGATTATTTTATTCATATTAGCTGAAAGAAATTAAAGAACAGTTGTGGCGTCGCCTCACTCGAACTAGGCCTGCCTTAGCCGTCCGGAACCAAGGACTTCCTGGATGAAGGACACAAACATTCGCTATTGCTCTCGTCCTCTTCCAGCTGGTTTTACTATGAACGTACCAGTAAATGTGAGTTCAATAAGACTGCCACAAAACCACCGTGCACCAGCGTTCTTCTTAGAAACATTTGCATCCAAACCAACTTCTTCATCCGAGGACCGTCTCCTGCGTTCTTTGTTCCTTTACTGCTCGAATTAGTGTGAGCGTATGCCTCGACACAAGACCTTCCTGGGTGCATTAAAGTCCAATACCAAACAATGCATAAGGTATATGATACAAGCGAATAAATGAAAGCCATCTAAGGTGGCGTTCTTCACGTCGCGAAGTAAAATTCGAACCATGGGACGAGAACGGAATCTCCAGTTTACTAGGAGGAATTCCAGGTGAGTATAACATATTACTTTTGACTTATGTTACGAAATGGAGGGAAGATGGTGTCACCAATGGTGCTCAACGATCCTGGTTTCAGAGGAAACAGTTTTTCTTTCTTATTTAGTCTATATTTCAGTATAGAAAGAGAAGGCATTGCTCGAATGGAACGCAAGTTGCCTGTTGAATTGTCATCTGCAAGACTCTACTCTGGATAACATAGTATGATGTGGCTGAACAACTCGTCCATGACCGGTTATAGCTTTCCAATCCAAATAATAAATAATTAATGAAGTACACGATGCCGCTAACATTACTTACTAAACCATTCAGCACCGCTTAACTCTCTTCTCTATAAGCTCTTATACGGTAATCTGATAATCCACTACAGGCTGTAATACATCCCCTTGAACTTGTGGCTTTGTTAGTGTCCAGTCAGTGAGCAACCACCAATCCAGATTAAAGAATTTTATGTAAGATTATATACATCTGGATACGGTAGGCTCGTTTGAATTTTGGAGAACGCACTAAGAAATTACACTGAACAACCACAACATTACGACCACGTACCTAACAGCCTGTATGCCTACGTTTGGCAGGAATCACAGCAACGACACGTCGTGACATGGAAGCAATGACGCCTTGGTAGGGCGCTGGTGGGAGTTGGCACCACATCTGCACACACATTTCACCTAATTCCTGTAAATTCTGGGGAGAGGGACGATGAGCTCTGATGCCAAATTCAATCACATGCCAGATGTTTTCGATCAGGTCAAGATCACGCCAGTAGGGGGGCCTGCACATCAATTCGGACTCGCTATTGTGTTCCTCTAGTCACTCCATCACATTCCTGGCCTTGTGACATGGTGCATTATCTTGTTAAAAAATGCTACTGCCGCCAGGAAACATGGCCGTCATGAGGGGGTCTACGTTGTCTGCAACCAGTGTACGATACTCCTTGGCGGTCATGACGTCTTACATGGGCTCCGCTGCACCCATGGATGCCCGCGTGAATGTTTCCCAGAGCACAAAGGAGCCGCCGACAGCTTGTCTCCTGGAAGACACGGATTCGCGCCCTCCCATCGGCACGATGAAGAAGGTATCGAGGTTCATCAGACCATGTAACGCTCTGCCACTGCGCAAACGTCCAGCGCCTATGGTCACGTGCCGATTTGAGTCGTAGTAGCCTACGCCATGGTGTTAACATTGACACATGCATGACTCGTTTCTCAGGAGGCCCATCTTTGGAAGTGTTGGCTGCACTGTGCCTTCAGACACACTTTTACTCTGTCCTTCAGTAATGTCTGATATTACTTTCGCCACGGTTCGCCACCGGTCCTGTTTTACCAGTCTGCCCAGCCTACGACGTCCGACATCTGTGATGAGAGCTGGCCGCCCAACCCCACTACGTCTAACCGTAGCTTTACCTAAGTTTCGCCACGTGTTGAAAACACTCAACACAGTTTCCGAAATGCTCGTGTCGAACCTCCGGGCCATCACACTCTACCCTCGGTCAAACTGAGATAGATCGCGCGTCTTCCCCATTCAACACATAGGAAGCACACTCAATGATACTATAGCCACCGCATGTGTGTCTGACTAGCAGTCATTCATAGTTAGGTGACGCTGATAGCGCCTGGACGGGTTTATGCCCACAGTAGATCGGTGATCATAATGTTCTAGTTGATCGGTGTAAATATTGTGCACTAAAGAGAGCCAGAGGACAGGAAAATATTCTTCGCGATACTGTGAGACCCCAGACGAGATTTTCCAAGCACCATTGTTGCTGCAGAAGGAATCTAACATTGCTCTTGGTATGCAAGAATGGAGAATTGACATGAATGGTCTCGCTGTCGAAGGAAATTACAGCATTGTTAGACTGCATGACATGGTGTTTTGCAGATTCTGATCACCACGAAACCATCCACACTAAAGTCAAACAAATGTTGCAGTTTGCAAGAAGAAGAAACAGAGATAGCGATTTAAAGGTACCAAAAAATTGGGACCCAGTTTTAATAGGACTCTAAAGGAGACAAATGTTTGGGTTACTCCGTCAGTGAGGTACTTCATCAACCTCTCTGTTGGGGAATACTTCGACTCCAGGTTGGAGGCGTAAAATCAAATTTTCTGAGTGGTATAAACGGAAGGGTTGGATTATGTTAGTTTACGAAGCTATTTTTTTATTTTTCAAAGATCCTAACTATTATCTCTATATGATAAGGCTGTAATACTCTCACAGAATTTATCAATAACTACATTTTTCTTTTAAATACCAACACTAAACCGAGATGTGGTAGAGGTTACAGCTTGTCAAAAGAATGTATGGGCATCTTCCTAACGTGGTCTACAAAATACAAACATACTTTGTACCATGCGTCTTTGACAGCAAAACTTATGTATGTACATCTGAAATGCTTAAATATTTCATGGAGATGCCATCTTCCACAACGGTCCAGAAATTATTTCACTATTTACTGCACAACAGATAAACGAAGTATCCGACAGCACAACCCAACAGTAACAATGCAGTGGCTACTACACTGCTGCAGGGCATATGCATTATTACTATTATCATTATTATTATTACCGCCAGTAGCATTAGTGGAAGTGCTCAGACAAAGCAATGGCTGCCTGAAGTATCATAATATCAGCCATTTCAGAAGTAAAGAGTTTAAGAATTTCAGCAATCAAATGATATACGAACGATAAGTACAGCACACACATTTTACCTCAGTTGTTTTCAAATGGGTGTACGTTTTGCGTATCTGCTGAGAGCAGTGGTACAGAGAAAGTATGTTTCGTCCCATTCAATCATGAATTTGTGGTTTAATAAAACGGTTAGCGTGTGTCACATATTGCCAAACAATAATATGCAGTTTTACTCTAAAAATAGTAAATTAGACAAGGGAAGTAGTTTCGAGTCCATATCTTCGAACTGTAATTTGTTTCGGAGGGTATTGGACTGGCGTAGTCTGTGCAACATTTTTAGTTCTAGTGCTTTAGTGGTGTAATGGCTAACATACTTGCCTACTAAGCGAGGAGACGCGGGTTCATATCCTGGTGAAAAATTTTCATTTATTTCTTCAGCTTCCATCATTGCGTCTAAGTACAATTCACTGTTCAAATCATCTATAAGAAGAGAATCTTCTTCCTAATTTGCTCCACTCTTATTCGACAAACGCTAACAGAGTTACAGCAGCTACTTCATGCGCGATCATTTTCGTGAAGGAAATGTTTGATTTGCGACCCAAATATAGCCGAGAATGGACGCTGGAGAGCGCTGTGATATCTGATGTGTGACTGCACTCACGGGTAATTGTCTCAGAAAGGTTCAAAACCACTGATACAGACGTTGATAACAAGTGTAAGTACGACAAACCAGTCATGCCAGACACGCACGTTGTCCCCCTCCACCAAAGGGTTACAGTCGCAGGGACCAATGTTGGTGCTCTCAGGTGCGACTACCTGCAGGCCATTGCTTAGAAACAACGTGTGGGCTGCTACCACCAACAAACAAGTGCCTTATTGTGATTTGGTAGCCTAATTTAAATTTGTACACTTCAATGTAATATTAGTAAAAGTAAGTGAAATTCATCAATTTAGGTCCAAAGACCGTACAGCATACTAAATCCATCACCAAATAAATTCCTTGCCCAAAGTGAACAAGTGAATAGACACTACATACAATGACTACCTAATGTGCTGCCAACAAATTTTTTCAGTACAGTATATTAAATGAAAATTCATATACTAAGACGCTTTCCAAGGAGTCCATGTAGCTACAGGTTCCGTACCATTAACTAAAGTAAATTTATTTAAAAGTCAGTTTTCCGTACAACATCATACACTTCAACTAAATTTCCGTGATCATTAATGATCTACTGGAAGCTTTCTTACACTGTGACTGAATTGATCGTTCCAGCTAAAGCGCCTTAACTACTACTGCACTTCTGGCGTGGGAGTCAGCCTTACGAGAAACTGCGTTTCTCGACAAGCTATGTCTACCATTCGAGCCAACGCACGTAACATTCTAAACAAAAGTACCACTCAAATACCTGTACAGACTATTCGATGTTACTGAATTAGTCACTTTATTCACAAGTATCTTTCAATTATTATATTACAGTTCAGGTAGTATGTGGAGTTTTCAGCAGAATCAAAACATGGGCAAAAACAATCCAAGAAAACTCTTTCCTTCATCAGAACGAATTCGCTCAAAGTTATTTACTTCTCTCACCTTACTGACGCCTATATGACTAGTGACCTGCAAAATTAACGGAACAAAAAATAGCTGTGGCTGATATTTCGAATTCCTGCCATGATACGCAGGAGCCAGTCAAATCACAAAGCCTACGATACTTCTCATAAAGATCTGGAATATTTGTAATTGTGACTGTACGAGTGACTGATGTTGTTACAACTTATTTACTCTCAGCATAAAGCACTCAAGTTCTGAAAACAGAATAAACTCTGATATTCGTAAGTCCTATGATTTCACACCTGGGAAGATCCGCTTAGGTGTGAGTTGGAGGTATGGCCAGAACAATAGCTAGAAATACTCGAAGTCAGAAACACTTCATATACAGTGTGCGCTAAAAGTCACAATCGTTTGTTGAGTGTGAATAACATTAGTTTCTTATGTTTTCCTTTCTTCAGTTTCATTTTGTGATAGAGGAAGGACAGAAGATTTACCATAGGAAATTTCTGCATGTTTCAAAGAGCCAAAATTGTGAAGCTTTACTTTGTAAATCGTTGGTAATTCCATCGAGATATCGTGAATTTCGGTCCACTCTGCAGTTCCGTAACGAAGTCGACAGCGTATGAAACAATATAACGACGACAGGGCTCGAACAGAATTTCCCTTTCGACTGTTGTTTTTTGTTTTCCTGCGACAAAACTTGTAATCTAAGGAAGAAAACGAAATTAACGGAAGTAACGTTTCGCGGTTCCTTGTAACATTTTTCTCCTGCCAAATGGTCACAGGAAGTGGTTTGTTTACCCTTCAGTATTCCGTCTCAGGGGTAGGAGTGAGATACAGATGAGTGGTAGTACAGTGGCTACCGATTTCGTAGGAAACTGCACCACCTTAGTCTTCGTATAAACTGAGCCGCACCCACGACAGGAGACCTAGTGTAAAGGCATCAAATCTCACATTTTCGTTTCTTAATGTTTGTTAAAATACTATTGAGAGTTCATAAGCAATCGTAGTAACAGTTAAACTCTCAGTAGTAAGCTGTTATCTACTCAGTTCAGAGTTCATTTTAATAAACACGTTCAGTAACATTAGAATAACGATATCCACGGAGCACCTCGTCCGGTTTTGTCTCCCACAAGAAATGTGCACCAAGTGAAGTGATTCGGGCTAGCCAATTCAGAGCAGTTGCTTCGTGGAGGGGACGTGAGGAAGACGATGGTGAGGGGGGGGGAGGGGGGAAGGGCATACCATACGGTTCTGAGAGAAGTGTTGCAAGATTAAGATATGAGTTGCACTCCATATTATGTTCTTAAGAAATGGTGACTCGGGGGCGACAGTTATTGAACTGTACGATAAAAACGTAAATTAGTTACAATCTACGGCGTGCACAAATTGTAATCAACATATAAACGTTGCTACACATCTTCGGATTTAGGTTGTGACGGGTTCGATATACTTGCCACAATTGGCAATGATGTGGTGCTGACAAATAGCGAAATTCTTCACGACCTGCTGAAATGCCGGAACATCGGTGGTATCGACCACAATGACGTGGTAAATTTGAATGAGGACGTCACTGAAACGTAATCTGACGCTGTCATTTCGGATGAACTCACTGAAGTATTAATTAAGCTATGGCACTGCATCAGCTGGCACTCCGCGAAATGAGGAGAGTACCGAAAAAATTAAAGCTATGTGGAAAAGACCAGTTTCAGTTACGAATATCAGTAAACAAATCCTTATCAAAATAATCCAATTGGAAGGTAAAAATCAGGCTTCAGAGAGAATAAAGACAAATTGAAAATGGTGGAAAGTGAAAGGTATAATGAAATAAAGAAGGTAGAAGCACATAATTTTGAAATTAAATTGAAAGCTACATTAATTACAAAGTAAAATTCATAGTATTTGCAGGAAAATTTACATTATAACTGTAGCATAACGAAATAAATGCAGACGGAAGCAAGTGTTAAGATAGCAATTCAAATCAGTATCAGGATAAATCAGAGGACTAGTTGGATACAGAAATTAAAAACTGTAATGAGGAATTTTTACGGGAATTAAAAACTTTAATGAGCAACTTGTTGCCAATACAGTTTCTATTAATCAAATAGACGCACGGATTAGTAAAATCGCTAACACACAAACAGAGGCACTTGATGTGGGTAATACAGAACGTCAACAGTAAGTAAAAAAGTAAAACCCGTTTCAAACAATGTCAACTCAAAAGTAAAAATTCAAACACAGAGTCAAACGTAAAGACAACACAAAGATTGTTCCACTTAAATAGAGAGGCATCGAAGACAGTACAAAAATCCACCGAGATAGAGGCTGTGACTAATAGTGCTACCAGAAAAGAAGGGGAAATTGAACAAAGGTATTCAACTTGATATGAACAGGCAATAAGCAAAGGCTTTGTTAGAACTGATGATCAACCAGGCTATACAAGTGCTTGTAGATTTCAACACTTCTTTATAAGCGGGACCATACACTCTGTGACTTTAACTCAACAACTTAGTATATTATTCCTATACTCTGGCCAGAAGAAGAAAATTGTAATTGGATAGCTAACAGATTTGGATGGGACGTTAGATCAGGAGGAACAAAAGTAACTATCACATATATAACACGCTGATAAGCCAAAATATTACGATCACGGCCCATCGTGACGTTGGATGTCGCGCAGTAGCGTTTTGGGCACGTGACGCGGTAACAAAAGTCCATAAGCGGAGCAGACAGGGACAGGAAATATGGGATGCAGATGGGGAAATACATTGAGATAAGCGACTTTGACAGAGGGCATATTGTTATTACAAAGAGCCTGCGAACAAACATGACGAAAGCGGCGAAGCTGGTGGAATGTTCACTTGCACTGTCGTGACCTTCTACGGAGAGAGGTAGAAGGACATTGAGCTACCACTAGGCGCTAAATTGTTGGACGTCCACGAGTGTTCACAGAAATTGGGGTTCGGAGGCTTGTCTGTTCTGTAAAGTAGGATAGACGGTGATCCGTGGCATCTCTGCCCAGACTGCGCAAAGCTAGGGTGCGCACAAGTGTTTCGGAGCACACCGTTGATCGTACATTGTTGAACACGGAGCGGATTCGCAGCAGACAATCCCTACGTGTTCACATGTTGACCCAACAACATCGCCAGTTACGGCTGCAGTGAGCAAGGGCCCATCGGGATTCTACCGTCGATCAATGGAAACGTTCCTGCTTTACGTCTGAATCACATTTTTGCTACACTAGATATATGATCGTCTCCACAAACGCCGTCGTCAAGGAGAACTGTGGCTCGAAACGTGCAGCGCGTCACGGACGCAGGTTGGCGGAAGCAGTATTGTGCTTTGGGAGACAATATCCTGCGCTTGCATGTGACCTGTGGCCGTAATCGGAGACACGCTGACAGCTGCGAACCATCTGTATCCCTTCATGCTTGATGTCCTCCCCAATGGCGTTGTCATTGTTCAGCTGTATAATTCGTCGTGTCTCGGAGCCAGAACCGTGCTACAGTGTCTTGAGGAGCATTACAGTGAACTCGCATTGACGTCCTGGCGACTGAATTCGCATTACGTAAATCATATAGGACCCATCTGTGTCGTTATCGGGCGCGCCATCACTGTGTCCGCAGATCAGTGGTCCGTTATTTAGGCGAATTACATGACCTGTGTGTCGACATCCAATATCACTTTCCTCCGCAAACTTACCAACTAACTGTCGGATCCCAGATACGCAGAATCAGTGATGTATATCCTTCCAAAGACGGAGAAGCAAACTATTAAGCAGGTGGTCGTAATGTTTCGGCTCATCAATGTATATGATGAATTTGTTCAAGCATTTTCTAATCAATACCGTTCTAATACCACGCAAAATAGTGGAAACATTTGAAGGTGGATGCTTCGCCAGTAATGGTTATGGTAACTACAAAGAATTTTTCCCACTCTGTTGGCAGAGGAATAATTACTTAACAGGCTTTGAAGACTCGAGGAGGGAAGTAACTTTCACATCCTGTGTCACTGTCAAATTACATAGCTAGATGAAACTTCGACAATACATAGAAGTAACTACTACAATATAGTACAGAAAGTGAGACGAACAGAAATGTTCACTCAGTGATAATAAGTACACCGAAGGCGCAGCAATTTATAATGACCCTCTCCCACTTGGACATTACAAATGGCGTGTTATCACAACCGATGCAAATGCATGCTCTGCCAAGTGATGACATGCTGGTCATACGATTGACAGTAAGTGGCAGGGAATCCCTTTCCATTCCTACACCAGCGAGACTGACAACTTTTGGATGATAGTCGACTTGCATTACGTCTCCACAATCCATGCCACACATGCGCCATGGAATACTAGGTGTACCCTCTGGTGGTGAGATATGGAAGCAGACAATGAAACCAGGATCACTGTCAACCATGGCATTTTATGTCGTCCAGCTGTTACTGCGTGTGAGACGTAAAATGTTGCATGGACTTCCCGATGTCCATATATTTGAACAGAGCAGACTCATCAGTCAGTGTTATTGTTAACTCCACACCCCTTCCCTGTCCACGTCTTTCGGCGAGTGCAAATGGTTCAAATGGCTCTGAGCGCTATGGGACTTAACTTCTGAGGTCATCAGTCCCCTAGAACTTAGAACTACTTAAAACTAGCTAACCTAAGGATATCACACACATCCATGCCCGAGGCAGAGTTCGAACCTGCGACCGTAGCGGTCGCGCGGTTCCAGACTGTAGCGCCTAGAACCGCTCGGCCACCCCGGCCGGCTCGAGGAGTGCATTTGGCGCTGACTCCATTCTTATGGATGACAGTGCGAGACCACTGAAGGAATGTAATGCTCTGCCACAAACACTCCTCACCAACTCCGTGCGCAGCTTGGGACCACGTTGTAACGCATGCATTGCTATGCATGGTGAACACAACTACTCAGAAGTGTATTCCACCAGCCACCATCAACTCTAGACATTCGTACGTAATTATTGCCCTTGCGCAAAACTAACTTTTCTGTTCGTCTCACCGCATATTTCTTTCAATTCCCTTCTATATTATACTGTAGCAGTTCATTGAGGTGTGTCACTTGGCAGTGACACCACATGTGAAAGTGGTATCACTATATTTAATTGACACACTGAAAGAATCAGATCTTGTTGCTGCTGTAGTATTGAAATTTGAGGTGTCAGTGCAGGAGAAAGCTGGTAGTATCAGAAAAGATGATATCAATAATTTTTGCATGCAGCTGAGCAGTTATATTCGGTGACGAACAGACAAGGGCAGGACAAGTGGTGAAGAAACAGGTGGTAAAGTACAGCGTGATAACAGTGAGCAAATCATAAGTAGCCGCTTGTACAGGAATGACGCATGTTGCTGCTGAGAAGAATATACGCCTTCATGACTTAGCCTATTCAAAGGCGAGGGATCGCCTCTCAGCAGAGCGTAAATAAAGGAAGTTATCGCAAAAACCGAAGAGAATATCAGAACGGTCAAAATCGGGAGCACAAAAACCTGATAGAGAAAGAAATCATAACATGTAGGAAAATTAGAGAGAGGCTCAGACTTGACGCAATCGCAAGTAACGGAGGACGATGGACCACTTATGAAATTTCTAGTATACGTCGAAAAGGAAGCGTTAATGGAAGACGCTACAAATGAACTAAAAGAAGCATTCCAACCAACAACTAACATTAGCATGCAAAACACAAGAACAGCCACAATCCTAGATTCACGAAGCAAAATAAGTGCTACATTCAGTAATTTATACGAAGAGATGAGGTAAAATTAGAGATTCCCAAATCACCTATACAAGTAATTAAATTTGTTACAGTTTGTGGGACCAGAAGTGAGCTTATAAGAATTCAGCGTGTATGATAAAACGCTTTATTTAAGTTTTGTTGTACTGTCCGCTCCATATGTCAGATACTAGGAACGAAGAATATAAATGATTGTCCATGGTGTTTTGAGATTAAAAGAAGATAAAAAGGGAAATGTGTTAAGGATGGAGAGAAATGACACCAAAGAAGCTAGTATTGCCAATGCCAGGGTATGAATAATGGGCGATCAAAAGTATGTTACTGTAGGTTCTGAATAAATATTCATATCAGAAAAGGTGGCAACAGATGTAGGAATTAAAATTGTTAGGAAATATTGGAGTATTATGTGGGGTTAAAGCTAATGAATAGAAATGTTAGTGCTTAAACTTCAAGAGGTATCCTATATGCAACCATCATGTACGAATGTTGTAGGTTTCATCTGCCAGAATTCAGATGACTCTAGTGTTCTTCCTGCTGCTGTTGTTTAAACTGAACAATCAGTTTTCGGCACTGTCGCTCTATTGACATACTATGAAGTAATTAATTTATTGCTGCCTAAAAAACGGTATTACATTTTTGCAGAAGTGGGAGCAATTCCTTATGGCAAGCAGTTAGAGCATTTTGCTAACAGGTTTTAGGCACTTGTCCTATATGACTTTTACAGCCTAAAAACTAACACAGACATCGTAGAAAAGGAAAGTGAGTTTTTAATACTGTCAGCAGTATACAGTCGACAAAACAAAAATGTTCGCACGTCTTAACGAGCCCGGCTACTTTTAGCTCTGAACAGCCCACTCCAATGGTAACGCAACAAATACTGACAACGGTGATACCACCACATCTAAATACCTCTAGCAGTGTACTTATTCCCTTCTTACTGTAATGATTTAACTTAGGAACTATTTTTATTTTGCTTTATAAGGTACTGCAGTTCCACTGAAGTAATCGCGGTTCGTGCTCCTGTCGATACCATACTCTTTCTACTTCGTAATATTTATTGATGTATTGCAAACATAACATGACTGTAGCCAAGGTTTGTCACCCACGATAATGCTCTGTACTACAGATAAAAAGTCTTTTACTGCCACAATGCCTTGCGTGGAGATCACGGCAAGCAGCATAATCAATTTCCCAGAAACCACGCTCAGTGGAAGAGGAGTCAAAATAACAGAACTGGTCTGTCAGTTTACCTGCACACACTACACAATTTCCGAGAAAACGATAGCCGAAGTTTGCCTTGTAATTTAGATGCCTTTTGGCTCATGTTAATATCCTAAATGGTGGCACAGTGGCTGGCATCACCGCCCCTATCTGTTGCGCCCCGTGTTCGAAGCCCGATTATTGATTTCACTTATATTATTCTTATGATTATTTTTTCGCTACCTTCCCATACCGTAGATAGATACTACAGAATGTTTCTTACCACGTTAGGTGATAAATGGGCATTACATTAATTGTGAAATTATAACAGGGTTTCACAAAATGTATCATACATTTATTACATAATATACGCGTGTGTATGATATTTTCATGGGTTACAAGCTCACTAAATTTTCATATTCTTGTATTTCATTCTTATATCAGTTCTTATATTAACTCATGTATTTTATTCTTATGTTTATTCTTGAGGAAGATCTGGTGCATTCCCGTGGATGATAACCGAGGGACATTACACACATCCATGCCCGAGGCAGGATTCGAACCTGGGACCGTAGCGGTCGCGCGGTTCCAGACTGTAGAGAAATTACGAACACCACGAGCATCGCGTGAAGATAGATTTTCCACAGTGACGTTTCTTCATATGAATCGCACTCGAGAAAGAAAAGACGTTAAAACTGCTGAAGAGTTTATGCATTTCCATTAATTTCGCGGCAAATCACGCAAACGGATTACTTTACCGAAAACTGCAGCTTGCAATCCATTATGAATCAAACAAGATTCTCTAAGGAAATTTTACAGAAAACAATTTCAAATAATATTCTAATTCTTTTACCAGCCATAAAATTAGTAGACGAATGAGGACGGTAGTTCAATATACACGGGACAACACTGCTATAGTTATCTTCTACAGACATCGGTTGATAAATGAACTAATAAAGGTAATAATCGGCTTTCGAACACGGGACGAAAAAATGTGAAACCGCGATGCTACCCTCTGGGCCATGGCACACAAGGTGCCTGTAAAACTTTGTCTTTTTCTCAGGAATGGTTGAGTATCTGTGGATAAGCCGTGACACGTGACCATGTAGTTTGACACCTTTTCCACCGAACGAGATTTCCTGAAATTGATTTACGGCACTTGCCTTGTTCTTCTCGGTAGAATACGCAGGAAACGCAAGACGGCGTCCTGAGACTGGTCCAGTATTATTGTTTCAGCGCGCGTGAAGCGGCAGCCAGGTGCAGCGTTTCGTTCGGCTGTGCCCGGAAGTGGATAAGCCGGTGGCTCAAAACCGGCGTATTTTGCCGGCTTCGAAGGTCTGGCTTAAGATAAAAGTAGATACCTCAGCAAGACAATGTGTTACTTGACACTATACGCAACGTCCGTTTTAAGTGTCATCCAAGTCAAGTATGAGACTGATCTTCCTGGATGGCCGAAAATCATTGGTAACCACTTGTACTGTGCTGATCTTAGAGCACATATGGCCGGTAATAAAGATGCCACCCTTTTGATCACAATCTTTGTAAGCTTGCCTTCACTGACATAAATGTAGACGGTTACTGCCGCCACGTCATCATTCCTGATGATTCAAAATTTATGTTGACTGTGGCTGGATATCACGCACACCACTCTTTCGGTACTGGCGACGCCCTGTCACAAATCATGTAACTGATGTTGTGTTTGCCCTTGTTCATTCTGTGGTGGAATGTGGGTATTAAAGCTATCGTGACTATCGATACTTAGTTTACAGAACAGTTACGGTATGACTCATTCACTGAATTTACTACATTCCGACAGTATTTACAAAAACAGCAAATGTATCCACGTTAGATTCATAATACAGTTTCATGAAACAATAGAGACGTGGAAATACTTACCGCTAGGTCACAGTTACCAAAGAAAATCTGGTTAATTATTAAGAAAGGAGGTAATAAAATACAAGTTACTTAAAAAGCAAAAATATTTACGCAAAGAGCAAGTTTAGTTTAGTTTAGTTTTAGTTATATCTTGTTCCCTAGATCATGTACCCTTTTATTTTATCGATATGATGTGGAACAAGTCAGATTACAAGATATATATACATGAACAGTGCTAGTATTAATATTACTGAAATTTTTAGTTCTAGACATGCAATTACATTTAGAGGTACTTTTCTTTACCATTTCTGAAACAGGAACTCATCAATGGAGTAGAAGGAGGTGTCCAAAAGAAATAGTTATAAGCTAGATTTAACACTTTATCAGCTACGTGCTAGACACTTCATGTTGTTGCTGAATAATGTACTATTTTTTGAGCAACTGACAGCTTCAATAACGGAAGGGGAAGGCCTTTTTCCCTGTAGTGTTGTACGTATGAACATCATTGTTCTTCGCGAATTGAGATGGATCATTTGTAACGAATTTCTTTAGCGAATGTAAGTACTCTGATGTTGCAGTTAAAATAACTAACTCCTTGAAAATGTGCCTACATGACGTCCTAGGCTGAACACCACTAATTATTCTCACTGCTCTCTTTTGTGTAATCAATACTTTACATCTAAGATGTGAATTACCCCAGAAAACTATTCCATAAGACATTATTGAGTGGATATATTCAAAGTACGTTAGAAGGTTGATCTGTTTATTACCAAGACCAGCCATAGGAAGAGCGAAAGAAGCTGAGGTTTGAGTAGGTCAGTAATACGCCTCTTCCAGTTCAAGTTGTCATCAATGTGAACACCAAGAAATTGGGAGAAATCTACACTGTTAACTGAGCCCTGTTCGTATACTACATCAATTGTCCGTATGACTCTATTAGGTGTACAGATCTAGATATATTGAGTTTTTTTCAAAATTAAAGGAGAGTCCATTTTATGAGAACCCCTTAATTATTCTTTGAAAGACATATTTAACAATATCTTCAGCTGCTTTTTCTGGAATGGGATTTATTACATTACTCTTGTTATCTGCAAAAAGTACTAGTTCCGCTTGCTGAACGTTAAGTGGAAGGTCATTCATATGAATAAGGAACAGCAGAGGATCTAAAATAGAACCCTGTGGGACTCCCCTTGTGATAACTCCTCATTCATTAGAAATTACCACCCTCCCAACATTATTTCTGCTGTTCAGCACAAAGTTTTGCTTTCTGTTCATTAAGTATGATTCAAACCAGCTGTGTGTGTAGCGTTCAATTCCATTAAATCTGAATTTTTCTAGGAGCGTGACATGATGCACTCAGTCAAATGCCTTGGAGAGGTCACAGAAAATACCA
The DNA here is from genome assembly GCF_021461385.2 of Schistocerca piceifrons. Taxonomy (NCBI): domain Eukaryota; kingdom Metazoa; phylum Arthropoda; class Insecta; order Orthoptera; family Acrididae; genus Schistocerca; species Schistocerca piceifrons. The sequence goes on from NC_060138.1 coordinate 52,259,813, forward strand.
AATGGCGATAATCTGTTATTTAGGGCTTGTACCATTTGATATGTAAACGTGTAGGTACCGTTCTCAGCCGAGTAACCCTTCCCGAATCCGAACTGTGACATTCTGAGTAAATTATTTTCACTTAAATATGAGACAACTCTTCAATAGATAACTTTTTCAAATATTTTAGAAAATAAAAGTCAACAATGTGATTGGTCTATAATTATTTAAGTCACTATTGTCCCCTTTCTTATGAAGAGGTTTGATAATTGCGTATTTCAATCTGTCTGGAAAAATTCCCTGTGCCAACGAAGCATTACATATATCGCTAAGTACTCCACTTCTTAAATTAGAAAAACACTTCAAAATTCTGTTAGAGACTCCAACGCCACATGAACTCTTGTTTATCAGTATTGAAGTTCATTCACCACTTTAGGAAGCTGCATTATAACTAGTTTTCGTGTGTAAACGTGTCACCGACTGGCTGTCTGTATCACACCCTTAGCCCATGTACAAGCGCACTAACGTGATCAACATTCAACGGAGGTCAAACAGGTGAGGTAAGTTCAACAACAGTAGCTGCGATGCACACCCTCGATCACACTTCCTGCTGTCCGACTGTTTACTGTTAATATTTGAGCGAGTCCTCTGCCTCACATAGCAGTTTTGATGGATACATTGATTTTATTGTAGGTCCTATAAACACAAATATGAAAGGAAATACTGTACTTTGCCCCAAACAAGAACGGGTTAATAACAATGAATATTTTAACTCTCAGAAGAGGAACTGACAGATGATAATATGCCTCATTACTGAAAAATAAATAAATTGACAGGGGTTCATATGTCAAGTCACTTTAATGGAGTATTGTAAGGAATAAATAAACCTATCATGTCAATCTAATCCTATAATATAACCTTGTCGTTGTAATCCTATACTATAACAGAAGATAAATAGTACTCAGTTTCAGCAATATGCTTACAGTTCGGAAGAATGGTTTAACATACAGCTCCACGCTAATCTATTCTGACAAAGCCACTTTATTTCTTCTTAGCTACGGCAATGGACAAATGTGTGAATCTGCTTACAACCGTTGGTTATATTGCGCCTTGCACCGATCCAAGACAACTCTCCTTATGGCCTTGATACCCACTTCGAGTAATAGTTTACACAAAGAATTTTCTTCCTAGTACGTCACATTGATGTACATCTGTATTTCTTCACACAACTTTGTTCATTCACCAGATGTATCAACTATGAATCATGGCAGCATGTTAAGCGCTCGTAGGCCGTACACAATAAGGCATTTAAGAATGCTATTACCTACATCAGAAAAAGTAAACAAGAAACTTCACAGTAGGATACATAATGGTATTACCAAGACAAACTGTCACCAGTCACATACAGAAATGTTGAGTAGACGAGTAAGAGATAGGAGAGTAGAGTTATCAAAAATGTGCCTCCCACAAGACTGCAGCACCCAGTCCGTAGAGGATAAAATTGTGTTATAGAACCTGTCAGGCTACAGGATAAAACGGATTTCGCGGGTTATTGTGTCATCTTCCCGGAAACGACACAGAGATGAGTTTGTAAAGGACGATATTGGAGATACGTAATGGAAGGAAATAATTCGTTTCTGACCCAGTTTCTCAAATTATCTACTGCTGGCGGTCTACAAAATAGATATATTTAAGTAAAGGAGAGAAAAGGGGAGCGATGATCACATTTCTGTACCAATACCATTCGGTTTGTTTCTGGGCTGTACGGTTTTCGGTCTGCTATCAATGTAGAACGCCATGATGGACATATTCCGTTTTGTATTCGTTGTCTATTGTTAACATTGTAACATAAATATCTTACAGACACCTTTGTTTTATTAACATGAAATAACAAGTAAGAAATAAAGCAACACTAACCTCTCTTTTTAAAGGAATGCATTTGGAATTTCACAAGTAGGCGCTATAAACACATCTTGGAGAAGCTGGGGTGGACGGTTACACGCATTTGAATGATTACAGTCCAGTACGGATCCACGACCACAATTTTCATCACGGCTTATTAGAATGAAAGGAACATCCTGGTGTTTTCTGCTTGCAGTAATATAGGAAAAGTAATATTGATATCTCAGCGCCTTTGCACAAAGCTTAACGCCTCTCAAGCTATGTTCCTGATCTACTAGCAACGCACTCCAGAAATTAGTCCCATGGAAAAACAAATTTAACTTTTTTCATGCTCTAATTTAGAAAGGTCCCGAAAATTATTTTGGAGAATGTTTCACTGGCACGACTCCATTTTTAGCTTTAAGATATTTGAAATTATGTACATTGTTAAATATATTTTAAATTGAAGTAGTTTTGTGGACACCAAAATCCTTCACGACAAGGAATACTTTCCTTACAATACGCTAAGCATCGAGATAATTTTGTAGAACCTTGCTTTACTTAGAAGTAACTGATTAGTTTGCAATACTAGGTTCCTTATTCATCTCAAATGTAAAAATAAACATAATTTACGTACTTATTGCTAAAATATAGCTATATTTCATTATATATAAAGTATGTATATTTTTAAAGTATATTACGAAATATAAATATCTTTTAAAATGTAAATATGTTTTACAAATATTAAACTGAAATCTGCCACTAATTATTTGTAATAGCAATTTAAAACAAAATTTGATTACATATGTTTTCTTTGTTCTTGGAAGTTGTGAAATAAATTAATTCCTGTGTGAATCCCGTTTGAGCCAGCAACATGAAGTTGCCAATAAGAGAAACATGGTACCCTTAGATCTATCTACTTAAAAGATCGTAATCGTGAACCTTACCTTTATTACGATTTTTTTTCCTGCATGCCGACTGACATGTATACTTCGTTAGCTTTAAAATTTTTCGGTTGTGGCGTAGATACGCTTCAAATGTCACTCCACCCTATTAACTCCCCGAGAAATATGTCTCCATTGTCTTGAACACTGGACTTAGACAATTTTACATCGTAGAATGAATAAACACAAACAGTTGGAAGAAAACATTCAATAATGTCCCGGGTGAGTAAAAAGACATTGTTAACAGATACGCTTAACCTTTAAGTCTAATAGGGCAAAAGAATAAAAACAAATGGTACACATGAACATGTCATGTAGTTCACAGTAGCCTGCCAAGCATTAATCGGAAAAGCTGTCCAAACCTTTAATCCACTGTGCAGCGTTGACCCAGAGCTATATCTAGTTCTACATGACGATGATCTCTGAATCTTTGTGAATTTATTGCGGAATCAACCTATACTGGTAACATCCCAGGTTGCAAAAGGCGTCACCTGAAGATACGTATTCAACAATGTGAAAATGGTCGCATACTATGTAACTATTGATAGTTTATTTCTCTTTTGAGAGGTAGTACAATCATGTTGTATGTGTAATAAGAGTGTTTGGTATTGTATCCCCCGTAATGCTATACTCATGTTGGAAGATTCGCACCGCCATTAACCTACGCATTGTCTTGGACATGCGCTCCAGGGATAACAGTAACATGGCAGTATCGTCCAGGCCATATGAGGGCCAATCGAATCCGAACGACCATCGTGTTATCCATCAGCCAATGACGTCATCATGTGGCTGCGGTAAAGAGGGGTAGGGGTTACCACACCGTACTCACGACCGTTTCGGTATTAACATACAAAGTGCCTCTACCTCTCGGATATGAATCCGCCTCAGTACGTGAACGCAATGGTAAGAAAACCTAACAACTCGTAGAATGGGACTCATCCACTGTCATGCACCTCACAGTATTCTGCATATATATACAGGGTGAGTCACCTACCGTTACCGCTGGATATATTTCGTAAACCACATCAAATACTGACGAACCGATTCGGCACACCAAACGTGAGGAGAGGAACTAGTGTAATATTTTAATACAAACCCTACAAAAATGTACGGAGGTATGTTTTTTAACACAAACCTACGTTTTTTTTAAATGGAACCACGTCAGTTTTGTTAGCACATCTCAACATATAAACAAATACATAATCAGTGCCGTTTGTTGCACTGTAAAATGTTAATTACATCCGCAGATATTGTCACCTAACGTTGACGCTTGAAACCTCCGACGTTCAGTTGCGTGTTGTAACAAACACGGGCCACGGTCGGCGAGCGGCGTCTGCAGGGACATGTTTACGATGACGACCGTGTTTACGAGTATGGCTGTAGTGCACTGTTGTGGTTTGGTCTTGCTGTCGCAGTGTCCGCATGTAGCGCTTGCTGCTATTGTTATTCTGTATTCGTCTCCGCACGCAGACCAACTGTAGTACACCGTGTTACCAGACGACTGTGATAGCGTAGTGTTGTAGGAACTGTGACCATGGTGTATTCGGACTCTGAAAAAGGCGGAGATGATATTCATCAATGGCGAGTGTCGACGAAATGCAGCTGAAGCCTGCAGGGTGTATGCAGAACGGTAACCGGACAGAGAGCATACAACGTGCCGCACATTGCAAAACATCTACCGCCAACTGTATGCAACAGGTATGGTCGTAGCACGAAAACGGGTCCGTAACAGGCCCGTCACAGGAGAAGCGGGTGCAGTTGGTGTGTTAGCTGCTGTTGCCATGAACCCACTCATGAGTACACGGGTTATTGCGAGAGCCGGTGGACAGGGTCAAAGTAGTGTCATGCGCATACTGCATCGTCACCGCTTTCACCCGTTTCATGTGTCGCTACATCAGCAATTACATGGTGATGTCTTTAATCATTGAGTGCAACTCTGTCAATGGGCATTAACAGAGAATGCGTTGCAGTTCTACCCGTTTACCGATGAAGCGGGTTCCACAAACCACGGAGCAGTGAATCTACGGAACATGCATTACTGGTCCGTGGACAATCCTCGCTGGCTCACACAGGTAGAGCGACAGCGACCGTAGACTATAAATGTATGGTGCGAAATCATTGGCGACCACCTCATTGGTCCTCACTTCATTGCAGGGGACCAAACAGCTGCAACATACATCGCGTTTCTACAGAATGATCTGCCAACGTTCCTCGAAAATGTTCCACTGGAAACGAGTCGACGAATGTGGTATCAGCATGATGGTGCACCTGCACATTGCGCAATTAACACTAGGCTGACCCTTGACAGGATGTTCGACGGGCGTTTCATAGGACGTGGAGGACGCATAAATTGGCCAGCCCGTTCTCCTGATCTTACACCTCTGGACTTGTTTCTGTGCGGTACGTTACAGGAGAATGTGTACCGTGATGTGCCTACAACCCCAGAGGACATGAAACAACGTATTGTGGCAGCCTGCGGCGACATTCCACCAGACGTACTGAAGTTGATACAACACACTTTACGCCTAAGCTTGCAATTGTGTGCAGAAAATGATGGCCACGACATTGAACATCAACTGGCCTGACATGTCGGGACACACTCAATTCCACTCCGTAATTGAAAACGGAAACCACGTGTGCACATGTACCTCACCCCTCATGGTAATGTACATGTGCGTCAGTGAAAAGGAGAAATTAAAAGGTGTTAGCATGTGGACGTTATGTGCTGTTCCAGTCTCTTCTGTACCTAAGGTCCATCACCGTTCCCTTTGGATCCCTACGTAATTCGGTGCTCTCTGATACACACGATCGAACAGCGGAGGAGTGGTACTCAGACGTCAACTTTAGGTACAATATCTCCGAATGTTGTTAACATTTTACAATGCAACAAACGGCACTAATATATATATATATATATATATATATATATATATATATATATATATATATATATATATATATATATTCTATTGCAGTTTCATTTTCACAGGGGCCAATGTTTATGACGTCGTTTCTCCTGAAGTATGTTCCCTACACTGATACAATTTTTTCAGGTACATCCAGTAGCACAAGTGTCTATTGTCTGATTAATGTGTTGCGAATAGAACTGGTAGTAAAGAAGTAATAAATTACAAAGGCATCAGCGATGCGGCAGAATTCCACTCATCTCTGTGTCCATGACCTCATATCTCCTGAACTACGTTTCTTACTTTTTTATGGAAGTTAATTCAGTTACATATGTGAATACTTTCTGCGAAACGTGTTGCGAACTGATATACTGGTAAGGAAGAAACAAATTAAGACGTCTTGGATGATGAGCTAGCTTTTCACGCAACTCAGAATATTTGACGCTCTAGCTCCTGAACTATGTGTCACACAATGATACTCTTTGCCGGCATACGTGGAAACTGTTTGCGAAATTTGTTGCGAATAGACTTAGCAGCAATGAATTTGGAAATCTGAAAATGAAGCATGATTCATCAATTTTCCTCTCGTGACTGATGTCATGACATCATACGACCTGAAATATACGTCGTAAATGACATAATTTTGCTGGTGCATTCAGTATGTATGTGAATACTGTCCTTTAAACGTATGGCGAATGCTGTTAGCAGTAAAGAAGTAGTAAATTAGAACATCATACTTCATGCAGCAGTTTTACTGAATGAATAGCATTCCTAGGCTCTTCACACTCTTAAAAGGAAACATAGCATTTGGTAGCAAAGTGTAACATACCAACAGGGGAATGAACTCTACAGACTTTAATACCTGGAAAACCAGTGCTTGGTCATGTCGATATGGTGCCTTCAAATAGCAACAAATCAGTTGGGCAGTGAATAATTCTCCTTCACTGTACTACGTGGAAAGTAATATGTGAACATAACTAGTCTTCCCTATAATGGATATAAAGTGTTTGATTATGCTCACTCTACATGAGAACCAACAATTGAAATTTGCAGCGCATTTGGGCTCATATATACATAATTCCTTGATATTACCGAATCTGCTGCCATGCCATTTAACTCCACCAGCGTATACAGTGGTAGTGACAGAGAATGGACGTATATGGTTACAACTTTATAGATTTCCTGCTAACTTTGTACATCTTGCTCACGCCATCTGTCCAAACGCCCCTGTGTAGAGGTTGCTTAGGTTTGTGGCCCTTTCTCCAGTTTCATATGCATCATCTTGGTTTTGTGACTTCCCTCCTCCTATTTTCCGCTGATACCTAGTTGGAAACAGTTTTCGTAGCGCCAGTCGGAAATAGGTATGGGTCGGTTAACAAACAGAACACATTTTAGACGAAATGTCATCGTGTTGCCTAACAGGAGAACGTTTCTCTTTCCTTTCCTAATCAGTTCATCAATTGAACTGGGAAGGTTGCTCCCAGAGTGTGGTAGTATATATTAGACTTTCTTCACACTGGATTCGCGTATTGAGCGGGAAGAATGATTAGAATGTCTGTTGGTTGGTTGATTGATTGATTTGGGGGAGAAGACCACGTCGAGGTCATCTGTCCCATCGTATTAAGGAAACATGGAAAAATGGGGAAGAAAGTCGGCCGTACCCTTCCTGAGGAACCATCCCGGCAGTTGTCTGAAGTGATTTAGGGAAATAACTGAAAACATAAATTAAGACGGCCGCATGCGCTTTTGAAACGTAGTCCTCACGAATTGGAATCCAGTGTGCTAACCACTGCGCCACCTCGCACGGTCAAGAATGGTTGTCAAAATGCCTCTTCATATGCTATAATTAATTTAATCTTGTCATCGCTTCCCCTACGTGAGCGGTAAGTAGAAGGTTGTAGTATATTCCTAGAGTCATTAGGTAAAGTCGGGTCCTGAAACTTCGTAAGTTGAGTTTTTTGGGATTATGTACGTCTATCTTCAAAAGTGTGCCAGTTTAGTTTCTTCAGCATCCATGTAACACTCTCTCATGGCTCAAATGAACGTATACATTCAATATCGACTGTTCGCCATATACGGTACGTGCCACTCACTTCAACAATATTCAAGTATAGGTTACACAAGTGATTTGTAAGCAACCTGCTTCATAGACAGATAGCATATTCCCAGTATTGTACCAATAAATTAAAGTCTACCACCTGCTTTACCCACGACAAATACCATGTGATCACTCCGTTTCATATCCCTACAGGTTGTTACGTTCAAGTATTTGTGTGAGATTAGCGATTCCAGCTCTGGCTCATTGGTATCATACTCTTTGGATAGTACTTTTTTCCTTTTGTGAAGCGCAAAATATTTCATTTCTGAACTTTCAATGCAAGTTGCCAATCTTAGCACCACTTTGAAACTTTATAAGGTCTGTTAAATATTTATGCAGCTAGCTTCAGATAGTCCTCCACTATAGGTAATTGTGTCATTTCCAAAATATCTCATCCAACACATTTCGCACATCGGAAGTTATTTCTAATCTGACTATTACTCTCCAACCAACGTAACGTGCTCCGCCATTCCTACCAAAATTCCTTAATCCAGTCACAAATTTTGCTTGGTACCCTATATGATCGTACTTCTAACAACGTGCGTAGAAGTGGTACTGTGTGTAAAGCTTTCGAAAATCATGAAAATCTGCATTTACCTGACTGCATTGATCCAAAGCTTTCAGTATCTCATGTGAGAAAAGTGTATGTTGGTTTTCGGGGTTTTCGATATTTTCGGGCCACGGACACAAATCCAAGGTGGAACGGGAAGTGGGGGTTTGAAACCCCGTCCACCCCGTGGCTCTCAGGGAAAGAAAAATCCCCGTTCTAGTAGTTATCTGTTTTAGAGGGAATTTTTATTATTTTTCTTTTACGTTTTCAGATTTCCAGTTTTATATTTGATGATTGTGGTTATGCTTCACTCAATGTTTACTTTTCGACTAGTGCCGTTAAGCTCTCTAAAGCAAATTCTTCTTACACGTTACTTAAGACAATAGTTACTTAGCATGGATTGGAAAGGCTCGTGGTCACAACCTTTTGTAATGCATATGTTATTGTCAATTTAAAAATAAATACCTGCAACTGAAGCTGCCCTATGGTTGAGAATTGTATTACTGTAGCTGAGGTAGGTAGGAAATAGAGTAGAGAAATGTTGTTATTTGTGAATTTTAGACCTAAAGTATAGACGATTTTAGACATCATCTGTAGCAGTGCTTGCCAATATCACATCGACTTTGATCTCACATACCCATTTCTTCGCGCCATTTCGGCTTTGCACATAATGTCAAAAAATCGTTAATTTTTAAGTCTTTTAGGGTTTATTCTCTTAATGTGCCCATAGAATCTTCACCAACGTTTTCTATGTGACTAAGGAGATTTATGAATTTTTGATATCCTGATTTTCCTTTGAGTAGGTATTGTTCGTCCACCAGTTTTGGGCATTTTTGTCATCAATTGGTCCGTACAGATGACACTTCTTAAAGTTGGTCGTTGATTACATCACTCAGTTTTTTTATGACAATGTGCACGCTGACTCAGAAGCTTACTTTTTTTCTTTTAAACGCCAAAATATCGTAGATCATAACATTTGACATAAATTTTAACTTGTTACCTCTACCACTCTCTGAGAAAAAAGGGTTTCTTGTCTGATTTCATGGTTCTACGTGAACGGGAAATATTCTGTAGGTTTTGATGAACGAGTCCGTAAGTATCAAAATGTGTGACATAAATGACCGTACATTTTTGATTGCATTAAGTTAAAAGCTTAAAGTCTTTCTGCCGACAAGAAACTATAGACCCTAGTACGTGACATAAATTTCAACTTGATACGTCTATCTCCTGACGAAAGCGGGACTTAACAAACGGTCAGACAACCAGGCAGACGGACAAGAAATTGATCCTGTCAGGGTTGCGAATTCATGGATTGAAGTACGTCATTGACGCGGCTCGGACGAGGCATGAGCCATTCATGTTAGCGTTTTTTCCGATGCTTGGAACAGTGGAAGGAGTAATCCCAGGAACGTGGAAACAGATCCATATACCGAAACCCCTATGATTTCCAATTCTTACTTTAACTACACTGCAAGTAAACTAAAATAATTCCCAATATTTAATATTTATTAATATTTTCATAAAAGGAAAGACAAAGGGAAATTTGGAACTGCAAATAAATTTCCAGCAAGTAACTGTAAGAGCTGCGTATATAGAAGTAGATACTTGTATTATTCTAAAGTTGATTTATATATACTGAGATGGTATCGTAAAAACAGGGAAAGAAGTAATTACCTCGGAATCCTGCACATTTCATAAACGCCGTATTGTTACAACTTATGGTCACTTTAAAGTTTCTGTACTAACTTGACTTAGATTCATGAAAGTATACACGATGATTTAGTGATGATGTTATAAACTTCCTGGGATGTCTGAGAAGAGTAAATGTAGCACTGTAAGGTAAGGGGCGCTTGTCCGGAAACGACCAAGTCGATATTTATAAGCGAAAGTCATTCTGATACTTCTGACAGTGGAACGTAAGTGCCGATATTGTTGTTGCTAATATTCTAGGGTAGACAAGTGGTAGAAAATAGCTGTCGACCACGCAAGTCAGTCTAACTTCAGGGTATGCATCAGTGAAAATGAAAAACCTTCTATCCTTAAATGATAAGTGAACACATTTAACTCAGTTAAGTGTCATTTTCACACTAATGTCAGTAAGCATGTATGAGCTAGAGGTAGTCGGTTTTATATGTCATTATGTGCGTCGGGTTTCGATTTCTGACTTAAAAGAAACATATTTGATCCGTATACTCGTCCGTCCGTAATCAGGCGTCATCGGTTGTTGTCGTATTGGGCTACTACTGCTTCCACTGTAGCCCTGATGCCCGGATTCCTTGGGTTGTCGTCTGATGGTCGGCTGACATCGGTTCGGGGGAATCATAGATTTAATGCAGGGGTAGCCCATGCGACGCGATGGCAGTACTTGTTGTTCGAGTTCCACGTCCAATAGCATAATAAAACATAAAAATCTTGCAGATGTTGATGAAAAATTAGTTTCAAGGTTTTCCGTCAAATGCTGGAACAACAGTGAGTGATTAATTAGTTTATTCGCAAAGAGCATGCGTAATTACGAGCTATATAATCAGTGCAACTACTGCGCAGTTTGATAGTGCGATATTTTAATCTGAAAAATCAGTGGAGCAACGGCAAAACTTTACTGCTGAAGTAGAACGTAATTTCACTGATAGTGTGAGCATGGGTGGGTCTAACCGTTGACTGGAAGAGTGTTAAACATGATATATACTACTACACTCAGAGAGCAACCTTCCCATTTCAATCGATGAACTGATTAGGAAAGGAAAGAGAAACGTTCTCCTGTTAGGCAACACGATGACATTTCGTCCAAAATGTGTTCTGTTTGTTAACCGACCCATACCTATTTCCGGCTGGCGCTACGAAAACTGTTTCCAACTAGGTATCAGCGGAAAATAGGAGGAGGGAAGTCACAAAACCAAGATGATGCATATGAAACTGGAGAAAGGGCCACAAACCTAAGCAACGTCTACACAGGGGCGTTTGGACAGATGGCGTGAGCAAGATGTACAAAGTTAGCAGGAAATCTATAAAGTTGTAACCATATACGTCCATTCTCTCTCACTACCACTGTATACGCTGGTGGAGTTAAATGGCATGGCGCCGGCCGCGGTGGTCTAGCAGTTCCAGGCGCGCAGTCCGGAACCGCGCGACTGCTACGGTCGCAGGTTCGAATCCTGCCTCGGGCATGGATGTGTGTGATGTCCTTAGGTTAGTTAGGTTTAAGTAGTTCTAAGTTCTAGGGGACTGATGACCACAGATGTTAAGTCCCATAGTGCTCAGAACCATTAGAACCATTTGAAATGGCATGGCAGCAGATTCGGTAATATCAAGGAATTATGTATATATGAGCCCAAATGCGCTGCAAATTTCAATTGTTGGTTCTCATGTAGAGTGAGGATTATCAAACACTTTATATCCATTATAGGGAAAACTAATTATGTTCACATATCACTTTCCACGTAGTACAGTGAAGGAGAACTATTCACTGCCCAACTGATTTGTTGCTATTTGAAGGGACCATATCCACATGACCAGGCACTGGTTTTCCAGGTATTAAAGTCTGTAGAGTTCTTTCCCCTGTTGGTATGTTACACTTTGCTACCAAATGCTATGTTTCCTTTTAAGAATGTAAAGAGCCTAGGAATGCTATTCATTCAGTAAAACTGCTGCATGAAGTATGATGTTCTAATTTACTACTTCTTTACTGCTAACAGCATTCGCCATACGTTTAAAGGACAGTATTCACATACATACTGAATGTACCAGCAAAATTATGTCATTTACGACGTACGAGGGGCGTTCAGAAAGTAAGCTCCGATCGGTCGCGAAATGGAAACGACTATGAAAATCCGATAAAGCTTTGCTCAGATGTGTTGGGTAGTGTCTCTAGTATAACCCCAGTTAGCATCACGTCGCTCTTCTCATTTCTGAGCTCGCAGTGAGTGCGTAAAGATGTCTAGAAAATAGTGTCTGCCGCCAAGTACGAGGGACTGGTGAGAAATTTCGCCTGAAGCTATGCAGCTAACATTACATAACTGTCGTGCTGTTTCGCCTTCACGAAAATTCTCAGCCGCATTCTGCAGGGGCAATGAAGATGCTCCTGCATCGTTTTCAAATGGAAATGTTAGATTACCCACAATACAGTCCGCAATTGTCTCCCCCTGAGTTTCATCTCTGGTCACATGAACCACTGTCTTTGAAGACAACATTTTGACACAGACAACGAGGTGTAGGCCAGCGTGGAGAATTGGCGGAAAGCACTGGCGGCTGCCTTCTATGATGAGGCTATCGAAAAATTGGTACAACACTATGACAAAAGTCTAAGTCAGAACGGCGACTACGTAGAGAAGTAGCTGAAAGGTGTAGCTAATTGTTACAAGTAAAACATTTCTGATGTTCACTGTGGTTTCAATTTGGCAATCAATCAGAGCTTACTTTCTGAACAGGCCTCGTATATTTCAGGTCGTATGATGTCATGACATCTGACACGAGAGGAAAATTGATGTATCATGCTTCATTTTCAGATTTCCTAATTCATTGCTGCTAAGTCTATTCGCAACAAATTTCGCAAACAGTTTCCACGTATGCCGGCAAAGAGTATCATTGTGTGACACATAGTTCAGGAGCTAGAGCGTCAAATATTCTGAGATGCGTGAAAAGCTAGCTCATCATCCAAGACGTCTTAATTTGTTTCTTCCTTACCAATATATCTGTTCGCAACACATTTCGCAGAAAGTATCCACATTTGTAACTGAATTTACTTACAAAAGAAAGTAATAAACATAGTTCTAGGGATATGAGGTTATGGACACAGAGAAGAGTGGAATTCTGCCGCATCACTGATGCCTTTGTAATTTATTACTTCTTTACTATCAGTTCTATTCACAACACATTAATCAGACAATAGACACTTGTGCTACTGGATATACCTGAAAAAATTGTATCAGTGTAGGGAACATACTACAGGAGAAACGACGTCTTAAACATTGACCCTGTGAAAATGAAACTGCAATAGAAAATTCGCTGGAGATGCAGGTCAAGTATGTCTACAAATACGTGTGAAATACTTGAAATACACGTGGAATATATCTGATATGTGCGTGTAGGCGTGCAGGGACAAACCGAACTCTTGAAAACCTTATCCGAAATCCCTGGTACGATTTGGATCAAATTTGGTACACATGCTAGTTATGATCTGGAAAGAAATACTGCGGGGGGTAAGAAGCACCTGTCTTCTAGTGGGACTGGGTGATAACGTGGAGTCAGAAGGGGGAGTAGTGGATGGACAAACAGATGGGGAGCAGGAAATGGATACAAATGGTTCAAATGGGCCTGAGCACTATCGGACTCAACTTCTGAGGTGGTCAGTCCCCTAGAACTTTGAACTTTCTTTTTTGTCATCAGTCTACTGACTGGTTTGATGCGGCCCGCCACGAATTCCTTTCCTGTGCTAACCTCTTCATCTCAGAGTAGCACTTGCAATCTACGTCCTCAGTTATTTGCTTGACGTATTCCTATCTCTGTCTTCCTCTACAGTTTTTGCCCTCTACAGCTCCCTCTAGTACCATGGAAGTCATTCCCTCATGTCTTAGCAGATGTCCTATCATCCTGTCCCTTCTCCTTATCAATGTTTTCCACATATTCCTTTCCTCTCCGATTCTGCATAGAACCTCCTCATTCCTTACCTTATCAGTCCACCTAATTTTCAACATTCGTCTGTAGCACCACATCTCAAAGGCTTCGATTCTCTTCTGTTCCGGTTTTCCCACAGTCCATGTTTCACTACCATACAATGATGTACTCCAGACGTACATCCTCAGAAATTTCTTCCTCAAATTAAAGCCGGTATTTGATATTAGTAGACTTCTCTTGGCCAGAAATGCCTTTTTTGCCATAGCGAGTCTGCTTTTGATGTCCTCCTTGCTCCGTCCGTCATTGGTTATTTTACTGCCTAGGTAGCAGAATTCCTTAACTTCATTGACTTCGTGACCATCAATCTTTATGTTAAGTTTCTCGCTGTTCTCATTTCTACTACTCATTACCTTCGTCTTTCTCCGATTTACTCTCAAATCGTACTGTGTACTCATTAGACTGTTCATTCCGTTCAGCAGATCATTTAATTCTTCTTCACTTTCACCCAGGATAGCAATGTCATCAGCGAATCGAATCATTGATATCCTTTCACCTAGTATTTTAACTCCACTCCTGAACCTTTCTTTTATTTCCATCATTGCTTCCTCGATGTACAGATTGAAGAGTAGGGGCGAAAGGCTACAGCCTTGTCTTACACCATTCTTAATAGGAGCACTTCGTTCTTGATCGTCCACTCTTATTATTCCCTCTTGGTTGTTGTACAAACCCGTCTCTCCCTATAGCTTACCCCTACTTTTTTCAGAATCTCGAACAGCTTGCACCATTTTATATTGTCGAACGCTTTTTCCAGGTCGACAAATCCTATGAAATTGTCTTGATATTTCTATAGCCTTGCTTCCATTATTAGCAGTAACGTCAGAATTGCCTCACTCGTCCCTTTACTATTCCTAAAGCCAAACTGATCGTCACCTAGCGCATTCTCAATTTTCTTTTACATTCTTCTGTATATTATTCTTGTAAGCAGCTTCGATGCATGAGCTGTTAAGCTGATTGTGCGATAAATCTCGTTGTCAGCTCTTGCCGTCTTCGGAATTGTGTGGATGATGCTTTTCCGAAAGTCAGATGGTATGTCGCCAAACTCATATTTGCTACACACCAACGTGAATAGTCGTTTTGTTGCCACTTCCCCCAATGATTTTAAAAATTCTGATGGAATATTATCTATCCCTTCTGCCTTCTTTGACCATAAGCCCTCCAAAGCTCTTTTGAATTCCGATTCTAATACTGGATCCCCTATCTCTTCTAAATCGACTCCTGTTTCTTCTTCTATCACATCAGACAAATCTTCACCCTCATAGAGGCTTTCAATGTATTCTTTCCACCTATCTGCTCTCTCCTCTGCAATTAACAGTGGAATTCCCGTTGCACTCTTAATGTTACCACCGTTGCTTTTAATGTCACCGAAGGTTATTTTGACTTTCCTGTATGCTGAGTCTGTCCTTCCGACAATCATATCAGTTTCGATGTCTTCACATTTTTCCTGCGGCCATTTCGTCTTGGCTTCCCTGCACTTCCTATTTATTTCATTCCTCAGCGACTTGTATATATGTATTCCTGAGTCTCCTGATACATGTTTGTGTTTCCTCTTTTCATCAATCAACTGAAGTATTACTTCTGTTACCCATGGTTTCATCGCAGCTACCTTCTTTGTACCAATGTTTTCCTTCCCAACTTCTGTGATGGCCCTTTTTGGAGATGTCCATTCCTCTTCAACTGTACTGCCTACTGCGCTATTCCTTATTGCTGTATCTATAGCGTTAGAGAACTTCAAACGTATCTCGTCACTCCTAAGTACTTCCGTATCCCACTACTTAAACCTAATTAACCTAAGGACATCACACACATCCATGCCCGAGGCAGCACTCGAACCAGCGACTGTAGGGGTCGCGCGGTTCCGGACTGCAGCGTCTAAGACCGACCAGCCACTCCGGTCGGCTGAAATGGATACAGAGAGTGGGTGAGGAACAGATGTACAGACGTATGGGGAGGAGACATAGACGGAGGAAGGAAAAAAATAGGAAACTGAAACAGAGAAGTGAGAGGTGGGCAGAGTGGGTGGATGAGGAAGTCGATAGAGAGAGGGGAAGGAGGATATAGAGAGAGAAAGGAGACAGGTGTGCGACACCTGTTTTATCTGTATCGATATTCCTATGACCATTTTCAGTACTGCTTATGTATAATGATGTATCTGTCAGGATAATTCTTTGACTATGTACATATGCCTCAGTTATGCGAATTTCTGAAAGATATTGTTTAAATTATGTGTGTGAATTTAAATAACTACTAAAATGATTGATATGTAAGGTACTATTAATGACTTGGTCAATAATTAGGGAACGTAGGGTTAAATGTAATGTATGAAGGAGAGGCCCACAGCTACTGATGTAGCTCGGAGGAGTGGAAGAGATGTATTTGGCGCGCAAGTAGCAACTCGTCCTTTGTGACGAGTAACGAGTCTGGGCTGAGCGGTGCTGTGGTTAATACCTCGCTAGCAGAACGGATCATAGTGGCTGGAGGATTGGAGCCAGAAGAGCTTAAGGGCAGTATTTATGCGCATCGGATGCTGGATTTGGTGATACCATTATCATGGCATCTTTTTTGGCCGTATAAAAATGTTGTTTCAAAGCCATGAAGATCAGTAATAGGACGGGGCCAACAGTACTACTAAGTCTGCATCGCCGATAGGTTAACTGCCACTGCAAATTGCGCCACCAGTGCTACCATCCTTCCAATAAATTGCTTTATATTTGGCACTCTGTAAATGGACCAGGTATTTGTGAAACTTGCTCGATTTTAACAGCAATCATGTTGTTGCTAAAAACTCTATCTCACACCCTTGATTATCCCAAATCACAAACCAGGACTGGATTCGTATCCTAGTGAATTTAATTCCGAGTCTCCTGGTTTATTATGATGAATTGGCTAAACTTGAATTTAAGTTGCGTTGTCATTTGCACAGCCAATTATAATTTTGAGTAGCTCAAAAGTCTTCTTGTGAACGCACATTTATTATTTAAAGAGTTATAGTTTGTTGCGCTTTAGTAAACTAATAATTAATAATGAGAATACTTACATTCTCTTCTATATACTGGTGAAGCTTTCTTTATGAGCGTGGTTCTTCAAACAATGGAAGTTTAAGGTTCCTCATGTACCAGCCTAGTTTTTAAATGAAGCAATGTAAAGGCTCCTTCAGTGCCAGTGTAGCTAGATTTGCATTCCGTTTAGTTGCTTCAAACCGAGTTTAAGAAAAAAAATGTTTACTGTGCTACCTATTCTAACGCAAGTTGGTTAATGCACAGGCATAGACACCCTGTATTAGCCAATGAAGTTATAGATTATAATCATTAGTAGACACTTGATTTAAATTCAGAATCATTTCAAGCTTTTCCTTATACAGTACTGCTACTAGCTTCATGTATGTCAATATTTGATTTTATAAACTGTTGCACCCAGTTCATTTAAGGTACGTGTTGGTGTGAGGCATGTTACTATACACTGTCTCATTGGTCATTCGCTTATCAGACTTAGTAGCACATTTATCTGCAACATTAGGTTACCATGTTATAGTGTGAACAGACATAAGAAAAGAGTTTAGTGTGTGTCACAAGGAAGATTGGTTTAACCTTAGCACTGCCTTATGGTTTACCATTTTGCTTGACACAAGAATGCCTAATTAGGCTGGCAACCTGTTTTAATATGTAATGTTAGAACTTGTTTTTGTGCTGGGAGATGGTCTGATCCGAACCCACCGTTTCCTATTGTTTATACTGTGCTGGAGCATTTCGGAAACGAATCCCAGTTTGATTGTTCGGTTCCCATTAGGTTATCTCACGGTCACATCTCAAAAATTCCTCACAGAGGGATAACGTTAGCATCAATTGCGTTCATGGCAGTCGCTGGTGCCTTTACCGGTGGAGGCAGAGTGGCGACAAGTCGTGGAGAGAGAATGAAAAGGCGAGGAGATGCACAGACAGAGGAGGGAGGAGGATTTGAGAGGGGGAGGAGCAGTTGTAGATGGAGAGGGGGAGTGGAATATGGACTAAAAGTTGCGGAAGGAGAGGATGAGGGGAGGAGAAAATATAATTAGTGGCGGTAAGAGGAGATAGAGGAGAAGATGTGAAGAGGGGTTAAGAATATGACAGACAGAGGCGTGAGGGGCACATAGACAGAGAGAGGGAGAATGAGACGAAAGACAGAGAATGGGTTAGCAGAATATGGACAGAGTGAGGGACAGGAGTAGATGTACAGAGTGAGGGGGGATGGAGGAGGTGGACAGAGAGAGCGGCTGGACGACTCAGACAGAGAGGGAGCGCAGGAAATTAGCACGGAGAGAGGGAAGAAGAAGAAGCAGCAATTGAAGATTGGAATAAATACATACCCTGGAACCTCTTGTCACTAATCTAGTTAGTTAATAACATGGAAGCCTCATCATATTTGCATAGCAAATACAACCAGCACACATCTGGAGTTTCTTACCACAAGAACTAGCACTGCGCCTTGTAGAAACTTTCCACGTCGACTGTTAATTGCAGGCAGCAATAACACCTTGAACGTGGTTCTTTCTGACTTGCACAGTCTCACAGGGTAATAGTCTAAGGAAAGATTACAGCGAATCTTCTTCTTGTGGTTGACACACTTTTGTTGACTGCCTCTATTAGGAATGTTAGACACAGACTATACAGGGTGAGTCACCTAAAATTACCGCTGGATATATTTCGTAAACCACATCAAATACTGACGAATCGATACCGCAGACCGAACGTGAGGAGAGTGGCTAGTGTAATTGGTTAATAAAAATCATTAAAAATGCACGGGAGTGTGTTTTTTAACACAAACCTACTTTTTTTTAATGGATCCCCGTTAGTTTTGTTAGCACATCTAAACATATAAGCAAATGCGTAATCAGTGCCGTTTGTTGCATTGTAAAATGTTAACTACATTCGGAGATATTGTACCTAAAGTTTACGCTTGAGTACCACTCCTCCGCTGTTCGATCGTGTGTATCGGAGAGCACCGAATTACGTAGGGATCCAAAGGGAACGGTGATGGACCTTAGGTACAGAAGAGACTGGAACGGCACATTACGTCCACATGCTAACATCTTTTAGTTTGTCTTATTCATTGACGCACATGTACATTACCATGAGGGGTGAGTACACGTGCACACGTGGTTTCTGTTTTCAATTACGGAGTGGAATAGAGTGTGTCCCGACATGTCGGGCCAATAGATGTTCAATGTCGTGGCCATCATTTGCTGCACACAATTTCAAGCTCTGGCGTAATGAGTGTTGTACACACTGCAGTACATCTGATGGAATGTCGCCGCAGACTGCCACAATACGTTGTTTCATATCCTATGGGGTTGTAGGCACATCACGGTACACATTCTCCTTTAACGTACCTCACAGAAATAAGACCAGAGGTGTAAGATCAGGAGAACGGGCTGGCCAATTTATGCGTCCTCCACGTCCTATGAAACGCCCGTCGAATATCCTGTCAAGCGTCAGCCTAGTGTTAATTGCGGAATGTGCAGGTGCACCATCATGCTGATACCACATACGTCGACACGTTTCCAGTGGAACATTTTCGAGCAACGTTGGCAGATCATTCGGTAGAAACGCGATGTATGTGGCAGCTGTTTGGGCCCCTGCAATGAAGTGAGGACCAATGAGGTGGTCGCCAATGATTCGGCACGATACATTTACAGTCTACGGTCGCTGTCGCTCTACCTGTGTGAGCCAGCGAGGATTGTCTTCGGACCAGTAATGCATGTTCCGTAGATTCACTGCCCCGTGGTTTCTGAAACCCGCTTCATCGGTAAACGGGTAGAACTGCAACGCATTCTCTGTTAATGCCCATTGACAGAATTGCAGTCGATGATTAAAGTCATCACCATGTAGCGACTCATGAAACGGGTGAAAGCGGTGACGATGCAGTATGCGCATGACACTACTTTGACTCAGTCCACCAGCTCTCGCAATGTCCCGTGTACTCATGTGTGGGTTCATGGCAACAGCAGCTAACATACCAACTGAACCGGCTTCCGCTGTGACGGGCCTGTTACGGACCCGTTTTCGTGCTACGACCATACCTGTTGCATACAGTTGGCGGTAGATGTTTTGCAATGTGCGGCACGTTGGATGCTGTCTGTCTGGGTATAGTTCTTCATACACCCTGCAGGCTTCAGCTACATTTCGTCGAGACTCGCCATAGATGAGTATCATCTCCGCCTTTTCAGAGTTCGAATACACCATGGTCACAGTTTATACAACACTACACTATCACAGACGCCTGGTATCACGGTGTACTACAGTTGGTCTGCCTGCGGAGACGAATGCAGAATAACAATAGCAGCAAGCGCTACATGCGGACACTGCCACAGCTAGACTAAATCACAACAGTGCACTACAGCCACATTCGTAAACACGGCCGTCATCGTAAACATGTCCCTGCAGATACTGCTCGCCGACCGTGGCCCATTTCAACACGCAACTGAACGTTGGAGGTTTCAAGCCTCAACTTTAGGTTACAATATCTCTGGATGTAATTAAATTTTACAATGCAACAAACGGCACTGATTACGTATTTGTTTATATGTTGAGATGTGCTAACAAAACCAACGTGGTTCCCTTTAAAAAAACGTAGTTTTGTGTTAAAAACATACTTCCGTGCTTTTTTGTATGGTTTGTATTAAACAATTACATTAGCCCCTCTCCTCACGTTCGGTCTGTGGAATCGGTTCGTCAGTATTTGATGTGGTTTACGAAATATATCCAGCGGTAACGTTTGGTTACTGACCCTGTGTTTGTAGAAGGAACGGTGGGCAGTTTTTGGTACACTTTATTATTGGCATTGCAATATATTTTACTACATGACAACAGTGTTCTAGGAGGAAATTTGGATTCGAGTCCCGGTCTGGCACAAATATTTTTTGTCACCATTCCATTCTACATCTGATGGTTGTCCATATACGCCACCGCAATTACATTTATTAGGCTTTAGTGGGGATTTTAAGCTACATGACGTCTTAGACTTTATATCACGATGTAAGCTGTTTCAAATGTCTTGTAACACCTGATGATGGTCAGAAGGCTGAAACTGATCATACAAAACAGTTTTTCTTATCATCCCTAGGACGTGTACTTCGACCATTCTTAAGAACGTTTTGCTTCCTGCATTTTATCTCTGCTATCTTTTGAATCTGTAAGAGTTTGTTCCATTGTCAAAAGTTTTCTCTAAATCTGCAGATCCGATATACGTAGGTACATATTTTCTATTTATCTTATAAAATAAGGAGATATTAAATATTGTAATTTGATTGATTTTTCTACCTTGGTTAGGTATAGCACGAATATCACGCCAAATGGCCTCATTAAGTTAGTGTGATATGTTCATACACGCCCCCGATTTAAGGTATTACAAAAACGGAGATCTCGAGAATGTACGATCGGGGTGCCTTAACCATGGAGTGAAACTATGGGAGCATGGAATTTAGTCCTCGAGGTATTCATGACAGCGTTCGCTCTGAGGACAGCTCCATCTTGCTGGAATCATTTTCGGTGGAAATTTTTGCGTCTTCTTCTTATTGGGAGTTCCGAAAAAATTTTATGCATACTCCGCAGTGACTGTAACTATTTCTCCATGATTCTCCTCAAAAAGGTATTGTGTAATTATGCATAGCTTCACAGTTCTACACCACCAATTTCTCCATAGTAAGGGAATGTTTCTGCATGTATTCAGAGTTTTTACCTAAACAATAGGCAGTTAATGGGTTCGTCCAATTGAGCAAATCCTAGTGAAGGATGGCTCAGTAGCTTTCCAGCAGAGTGCCCGTTACGGCATGAAGTGAAGCGCCGGCACGCCAGTCGGGAATGAGAGAGCAAGGAGGGCTGTGAAGAAGACACTGACCAACCTCACTCTAGGACGACAACGTAACAGCAGCGGCCTCTATACGAAGAGAACGTGAGCACTGCGCCTGGCTGGTCGCGACCCTGGTCTACAGAAGCTTCAAAACTAGCAACTACGATAGAATCGTGAAATCGCATTACTTACTTGTACATTCTATCAACCTCAATGATGGAGTTCTTATACTGAAGACGCCTGTTTATTTTGCATGTCGCCCTCTGCTTGCTACACATATCAGTATTTCTCAAATTTAAGTATTGTCATTTACTTTTCGTAATAAAGCTCGTTAATACGATTTGCTTGAATTTTTGTCTAGCGATCCGAGAAAGCAAGTCTCCTAGAAACTCTATATATGACGATTAGGCAGGATTCAACCATGCTAGTATTTTAGAAGTAAAAGCACTTAATAAATAGTCAATTAACATGAATTTTCTTCCGAACCTTTTCTAAACAGTTATATACCTTTTGGATAAGACCGAAAACCCAGTCAAATAATTATTCATTTTTCTTTTGTCATCGGACACCATATAGCAAAAGTAAGCATACTACATTTTTCGTACGTAAATACACAGTTAGCAGCTGGAGGTGTTGCGGTTAGCGTAGTTGATTGTCGTTCACGCTGCCCCGGGTTCAATTCCCGGCCAGTTCAAAAATTGATAACCGTACACTGGCTTCGATTCGCGAATGAGTCCACTATTTTGTCTCTGTTCGGAACTGTGTGTGTGTGTGTATGTGTATGTGTGAGTGAGTGAGTCAGTGTGAGTGAGTGAGTGTTTTGTCCTCATTTTCATTTCGTCATAATTTATCGCAACTCGCCGAGAACAATTGCTCCTGGTGCCGAAGAATCCAGAAAGTGATTCCTGCCGAACATCATACGTATATTTCATATTGAAATACCTATAAGAATCGGTTCTAGGAATTACAGCTGACAGAAGCGATGATTCATTTTATTTACAGGGCGCCAAATAGAAAATAAAAGAAGAACGTGTTTGGTCAGTCACTACGAAAGTAAAATCATTTCGTCGCACTCGAGTTCGGTGATGTATTGCTCTTTGAAAGTATCTGCTGGAGGAAACGGGCCTGAGACAAGATTGATTTATTGCGATAGCTTTGGTGATGGTAGGAGACTACAAGTTTCACACTGCATATCGGCTGTCGAAACTCCTCTTAGAATGTTGTCACTTCCTAGGCAGGGCATCGGGAACTACTCCCATGTGTTCTGATTAGCTTCCGCGTAGAATTTATGGCTGACCTCTCTAGACCTGCCGCCACAGGGCAGGTCTAGAGAGACTTCCTAGCACTCGCCCCAGTTGTACAGCTGACTTTGGTAGCGATGGTTCACTGACAAATTACGTTCTCATTTGCCGAGACGATAGTTAGCATAGCCTTCAGCTACGTCATTTGCTACGACCTGGCAAGGCGCCATTATCATTTGCTGTTTATCTTGTGATGCATGTACCGTCAGACCGATGTTCACCAATTATGGATTAAAGTTAAGTATTCCAGAAGCTACGTACTTTTTTTACTAGACTCAACTCCTTTAACTGTTCCAGGCCTCACGCCAGCCTGCGTGAGCTTAAAAGCGTGCCCTTTCGGCTACCTCATAGTGGCTTGGCTGTCTCGCCAAGTCACAACATAATGTATAGAAAACTGGCTGCTCGCGCCTAATACCTCCTGTTGCGCGGGAGGGATAACAAACTGTGCCACATGTGCTGATAGCACTACGAAGTTGGAAAAATGGTTTTACTCTGTTTAAAGCGTATTAGTAAAAATAAATGAACAATTTTTGCGACAGATATTAGAAGAGTTAGAAGGAAGAGTAATTGTTCATACTAAGATAGGTCATAACTGCTTTTGTCTTTCAGGGAGATGAGGACACTAATGATGCCTTTGTGAGTTATCAACGATTGTGAATTTTCCTATCGAGTCAACGTAAGACGGATGAGGGTATATGATAATAACTTTTAAATTATTTTCATATCTTACATTTTCCTAAGCGGTGCCCGTTAAGACGAGGGGAAATGTAATTAAAAATACCACTAGGTAGTTTAATGTCATACCTGATCGCCCAGATATCAGAAACGGCACACTGCCATCCAGGCCGCACAGGATCAGTAGTTAGGAGGCTTCGAACACTCCTTAAATTCTCACCTACTACTGTTTTAGAAACTTTGCATGGAACGCGCGCCGTTCTTAGAAATATTCTAAGACGTGTCCCACGAATGTTTTCTAAGTAATCTACTGCATAGAATTATTTCATTTTACGAATAAGTTACCAATGAAGTGAAGTGTGCCACCCGCCACTGAGACCAAGTGTTCACATTGCCACATACTGTTCACCTAAGTTGTTGGACGGTTTCAACTGTAACTCCTTCACGTCGTAGTCATAGAATACTACGTTCTTGCAGTTTACGAAGTAAATAATTAAAATGAATAAACAATCAACATTTGAAGCATGTTTATATTCAACAGTGAAGTTTACAAGATATAACAATATCTGGCGAGTTTCTCTTTATTACAGACAACAACATCACCTGGAGAAAATAATTATTTATATTGGGAACGA
Source organism: Schistocerca piceifrons (assembly GCF_021461385.2). Taxonomy (NCBI): domain Eukaryota; kingdom Metazoa; phylum Arthropoda; class Insecta; order Orthoptera; family Acrididae; genus Schistocerca; species Schistocerca piceifrons. The sequence continues at coordinate 52,284,273 of NC_060138.1, forward strand.
GATTTCGCACGGCTGTTGCCTTAGATGCTTTGATTCCCCAGGGTAGTGTTACAGACCCTCTGCTGTTCCTTATGTATATAAACGATCTAGGAGACAGTCTGAATAGCCGTCTTAGGTTGTTAGCAGATAGTGCTGAAGTTTATCGCCTAGTAAAGTTGGTAAAGTCATAAGAAGATAAAAAAAAATCGCAAAGCCACTCTAAAAATATATCTATATGATGATAAAATTGGAGATTCGCCCTAAAGAATGAAATGTGTGAGGTCATCCTTATGAGTGCTACAGAGAAACCGTTAAACTTTGGTTACATGATAAATCTGTCACATCTAAATGCCATAAACTCAACTAAGTACCTAGACACTACAATTTCGAAAAACTGAAATTTTAAAGATAACATACAAAATGTTGTGTGGAAGTCAAACGAAACACTGCGTTTTATAGGAAGAACACTTAGAAAGTACTACAAATCTACAAGGATACTGCCTAAACTGCGATTATCCGTCCTCTTTTGAAGTACTGCTGTGCGGAGTGTGATCCTTACCAGATAGGATTAACGCAGTGCATCGAGAATGTTCCAAGAAGAGAAGCATGTTTCATATTATAGCGAAATACGAGAATTCGAAAATATTTTGTTGACGCCGACTTATATAGGGACAAAAGAACATCGTAATAAAATGGGGGAAATTAGAGCTCCTACGGAATGATATAGGTGTTACTTTCTTCCACGCGCTATTCGTAACTGGAAAAGAGGGAATTATTGGAAAGGTGGTTTGATTAGCCTTGTGGCAGGCACTTTAGTGTGAATTTGCAGAGTGTCCATGTAGATGTAAACGTAGACGAACACTGAAAGTCGTTTTGGTGGCTCGGCCAATTTTCGTGCGTCAAGCCGATGTGCACTGATTTACGACTCAGCGTTTAGACTTTCCACCGTTCAGTATAAAAGATTGCAATTTTCAGTGCTGTGACATAGACAGGTACAACTGCTTATGCTGAAATTAAGCATCTCAAGTACGTGCTCTGTAAGAATAGCTGTGGCCACGTGATATAAGACTGGCACGCTCCAAGAGGCGGAAACCTGAATATATTGGACAATCACGTCTTGAACCACTGTGTCACTTCCTTCTTCTCTGCGATGCCACATCTAGTAAAATAGGCAGTGTTCTGGGAAGACGAGGAATAAGACCTATTCTGCGGCCACATAGGAAGATCTAAGAGATGATGTGTTCCGTAAAGGACAGTCTCGGCTTCACCATTCCCTGAGATTTAAAACATCCTCTTTGAGTGTGGTATCAACTAGATGGCTAATCCACTCCTAACGTTTCCGACAGGTGTCGGCACATTAATAATGGGGAACTTCAGCACTCAGCAGTTGAGGAGCACAGGTTCACCACAAAAAATTACTGTATAATGAAATAAATGGTTTGTCCCAGTCTTCTACGAACTGGAATTCTGTTCCTTAGTAGGCTTAATGAATTAGAGTGTGCAGGCACGACTTCAACAGCCACAGCGGATATAGTACTGGTGGAATGTAGAGACGAGTTCTCAATGCTGACAGGTGACACAGGAATTCGACGCACTGCTTGTGCTCCTGAGCAAGTTGTTGCGACACCAGTGCCATCTACGGCAGCATGACGTAAGGATGATCTACGCAGACCAACCGAAATCCGTCTATTGGTTCAATGAAGGCTAATCTCTTATAGGAGATAGCTTCAAACCAGCCCAAAGGATATCTTTTGAAAAACTAGAGCACATGACAGCTGTGAAGGAGACACCGAAATATATGGCAGAATAAAAAAGGCAATAAATTTTTAATGTCTAGGTGATATAATACAACCAAACGCTTTGACAAAGAAGCTAACCTAGCAAGGGGTAAGGAAAATAGAGGCGGCTTTTCAACTAGCAAAAAACCTGTTCAACAACAACTCCGTTTCCATAATTAGAAAACTACAGTACTAGTACTAACCCAAACCACAATGCCTTTATGCATCAGAATACTGCAAAACAATCAAATGAAACAGAAAAGGATGAAAGGAAAATAATCAAGACAATCTTGGGAAGAAAACATGAGAATTTGAAATGGATATTAAAGAGAAATAAAGACAATTATCAAAAACTAAAGCGAATATCAGGATGAGGAAGAGTAGAATTGCATTCTATCGACACCTAGAAAAGGCTAGACGAAAACAGGGTGACAAGAGGAATTTCTAACTTCTTTGACAGAAATCACAAAACATCACAAAAGAAGTTAAAGCAGACCTCAGGGAAATGGAAATAATGGAAGAAGAAACAGCAGAAATATAAAGGTTCAGAGAAAAAGTAAAAGGTTTCAAGGGATTCCAGGAGAAAACAAAGAAAAAGTTGCATTAGGACAGAAGAAAGAAGAGAAAAACATAGGAAAAGAATGAAAAATTACTGGACAGAAAGAAATCGGAATAGAAAGAATATATGAGTTATTTCATGTGGTCTTTAGTATGACAAATCAGTAAAAACAAGCCATCACAGAACCTGAAACAGCAGTGAGTTGCTCATGATGAAGGCGGTAGAGAAAGCTTGAGGCTTTATCCAGATGTGACGCTGCAGTGATGCGTGCGCGTCCTCTCAAGATACCGCGCTTGCATCAGTACTATGTCGTCCGCTGAGGGCGCCTCAGACTTGTGGTTGTGTGTGTGTGTGTGTGTGTGTGTGTGTGTGTGTGTGTGTGTGTGTGTAAGAGACAGACAGAGAGATCACCATCAGAGCCCGCCACGGCCCCAGTCTATTTGAGGGTAGTCGAGCTACGCTCGGCCTCAGTTCCCTACGTATATTGCTACAGCTCTCTGTGTACGTAATTGGTTCCTACGCTATGTTACTTAAATACCATGCTCAGGTTGTTAACTCTTCCTTGGAATAAAGCTGTTTTCAGTCTGCCTGTCGTGTTGTACCTACCTAATAACAACACTATTGGCGGCGAGGGTGGTCCCGTTCTCTGTGTAAATTTCTACTCTTGTTGGTCCTACTTATATTCTCACTACGGCTGATGGTGTTACGGAAGATATTTTAAGATGGTTGGTCGAACACCAAGTATCATCAGTCCCGGCATTGCATCACCAATCACAGGCGCTGGACAATCCAAACTAACATACTTCATTGGCTTCTCTTTTGTCTAGTCGGCATGCTCCTCAATTTGTGTGACCTACTGTTTTGCCCTCCACGGATCTACATCTACATCTACATCCATACTCCGCAAGCCACTAGACGGTGTGTGGCAGAGGGTACCTTGAGTACCTCTATCGGTTCTCCCTCCTATTCCAGTCTCGTATTGTTCGTCGAAAGAAAGATTGTCGGTATGCATCTGTATGGCCTCTAATCTCTCTGATTTTATCCTCATGGCCTCTTCACGAGATATACGTAGGAGGGAGCAATATACTCCTTGACTGTTCGGTGATGGTATGTTTTCGAAACCTCAACAAACGCCCGTACCGAGCTACTCAACGTCTCTCTTGCGGAGTGTTCCACTGGAGCTTATCTATCATCTCCGTAACGTTTTCCCGATTACTAAATGGTCCTGTAACGAAGCACGCTGCTCTCCGATGGATCTTCTCTACCTCTTCTATCAACCTTGTCTACATCATCTACATATATACTCCGGTAGCCACCAAGCGGTGTGTAGCGGAGGGCACAATTAGCGCCAAAGTAATATTTCCTATTTCCTATTTTCTATCCCTGTGTCATCTATTTTGATATCTACCATTTTGTCATCTGTGCGACAATCTAGAGAAGGAACTACAGTGCTGTCTTCCTCTGTGAACAACTTTGGAAAGAGACATTTAGTATTTCGGTCTTTATTCTGTCATCCTCTGTTTCGGTACCATTTTGGTCACAAAGTACCGGGACATTTCGCTTTGATCCATCTACCGCTTTGACATAAGATTAAATTTTCTTAGGATTTTCTGCCAAGTCAGTACATAGAACTTTACTTTCGAATTCGTTGAACACCTGTCGCACAGCCCTCCTCACACTAAATTTCGCTTCGTGTAATTTTTTTTGTCTGCAAGGCTTTGGCTATGTTTATGTTTGGTGTGAAGTTCCCTCTGCTTCCGTAGCGGTTTTCTAACTCGGTTGTTCTACCAAGGTGGCTCTTTTCCATCTCATACGATCTTGCCTGGTACATACTCATCTTATGCATATTGTAAGATGGTTTTAAACTTTGTCCACTGATCCTCAACACTATCTGTGCTTGAGATAATACTTTTGTGTAGAGCCGTCAGGTACTCTGAAATCTGCTTTTTGTCACTTCTGCTAAACCGAAATATCTTCCTACCGTTTTAATATTTATATTTACGGCTGAAGTCACCAATGCTTAAACCGCTTTTTGATCGCTGATTCCCTGTTCTGCGTTAACTGCTTGAAATAGTTCGGATCTATTTGTCACCAGGAGGTCTAATATGTTATCGCCACGATTCGGTTCCCTTTTTAACTGCTCAACGTAGTTTTCAGATAATGCACTTAAAAGAATTTCACTGGCTTCTTTGTCACAGCCACCCGTAATAAACGTCTCCCAGTCTATATCTGTAAAATCTCCATCCACAACTATAACACTGACGGTAATTCTACTCGAAATATTTTCCAAATTTTGCGTCAGGTGTTCTGTGACAACAGCTGCTGAGCCAGGGGGCATACAGAGACATCCAATTACCATGTATGAGCCTGCTTTAACCGTGACCTTCACCCAAATTATTTCACATTTCGCATCTCCGTCAATTACCTTCGATACTATTGCACTTTTCATCGCTATAAACACGCCTGGCCCTTCACTGTCCAACCTGTCTCTGTGGTATACATTCCAATCTGAGTTTAAAATTTCATTACTGTTTACATCTGGTTTCACCCAACTTTCCGTCCTTATTACTATTTGATCATTGTGTCCGTTTATTAATGAGAGCAATTCTGGGACCTTTCTATAGACGCTCTTTTAGTTTACTATCACCACGTTAATATGTGCATTCGCTGTTGCGTTTTGCCTACTGCAACCCTGTCGCGTCGCAGGTGGCGTCTTGTCGGGCCTAGGGGGGGAATTCTCTAACCTAAAAAACCTGCACTCCACACATATTTCGCTACACTTGTAGGCGCTTCCTGCGTGTGGTGCACGCCGGACCTATTCGGGGGGACCCTACATTTCTCCAGCCGATAGCAGAGGTCGAGAAATTTGCACCCCACATCTCTGCAGAATCGTCTGAACCTCTGATATAAGCCTTCCACTCGGCTCAAAACCAGAGGACCACGATCGGTTCTATGAACGATACTACAAATAGTTAGCTCAGATTCCGCCCGGCGAGCGAGGATTTCCACCTTCACCAACTCCGCCAACCGCCTGTATGACTGAGGATGACCTCTGAACCAAGAGGGCAGGAGTCATTCGTGCCGACATGAGTAACAATTTGCAGTCGGGTGCACCCAGTGCTCTCTATCTCCTCCACATCTCGGATGAGAACCCCAGCAAGCAAACAGAGTGAACACTGGCCTTCTTCTTTGACCTTTCCGCTATGTCCCAAAGGGGCTTCATCACCCGCCTAACGTTGGAGCTCCCAATCACTAATAAACCCCCCTCCCGTGTGCCTGCTCGGACCTTGCTTAAGGAACGGCCACATGTCTACTCAGAGGCAGAGCGGGCGATGCTACAAGGTCAGCCTCCCAATTGACCCTCCGCCTCGTGCGACTCGAACGCCGCTGAACCCTCCACTCCTCTTAGGGAGATGGTAGCCTAACTGCGTCCGGTACCCGCGAAGATGTCTCGACAGCAGGGAACGTGGGTGGAGCATGTAACACCTGGAGTGTACCATGTGACGCATCAGACACCCCACTGCTGCAGCAATCCGAGGCAGTAGCCTGAAGACAGCTGCCGTGGCCATCAGCAAGTTCAGCTGTTCGCGAACAGTGGGCAGCTCCTCATCGGTCCGTACACAGCAGTCACAGATCCTATCCATCCTAAGAAATCAACAATTTACTCTGGAGAGTTGAGTAATCAACTTTTAACTAGATTGCTAATGCACTAAGGTGGCTGACAGCTGACTGAACTATGGTTACTAGACACTTCTGGTTGGAAACAATGAAAATAAGCAGTAAATGTCTCTGGACTGTACTCAAAACAAACACGAAATCTATGGAACACTATTACTAGTATTCGGAAATTACAGCTTCCTAAAAGCAAAAACACACGGAAAAAGAAGTGACAAGTAAAAAACAAGGTTAATACTTAAATTTACTAGTTTGCTGCACAGGAGATGTGAAGCGGACGGCAGTAACATTCATCCAAGCTGTGTCGTCCAAACAAGACACATCTAGGGCAAAAACACCATGGGCGCATATATTCTAGCTTGTGCCAGTGCCTTAGAGACTTTTAACTAATTTGTGTAACTTTGTTAATAATTTGTTGGAGTGTTGTAGAATCTTCGTTCTCCTATCCTGTTACCTGTCCCTGTATCATTAGTTGCAACACACATCAAAAAAAGTTCAGCATCCGCAACTCTCGGAACCCGTGCAGAAAATTGGAGTAGAGATCAACACAAACATCATTTCCGCCCTTTGTATTGCTCATGAAAGCCAAACATTGCATCTTGTACAACCATACAGCGAGACCTTCAGAGGTGGTGGTCCAGATTGCATTACACACCGGTACCTCGAATACCCAGTAGCACGCCCTCTTGCATTGATGCATGCCTGTATTCATCGTGGCATACTATCCACAAGTTCATCAACGAACTGTTGGTCCAGATTGTCCCACTCCTCAACGGCGATTCGGCGTAGATAACTCAGAGGTTGGTGGGTCACGTCGTCCGTAAACAGCCCTTTTCAATCTATCCCAGGCATGTTCTATAGGGTTCATGTCTGGAGAACATGCTGGCCACTCTAGTCAAACAATGTCGCTCATTCACAAGATGTGCACGATGGGGGCGCGAGCTATCGTCCTAGAAGACGAATTCCTAGCCAATACGCAGCCGATATGGTTGCGCTAAATGCCGGTGGACTGCATTCTCGTGTCATACAGCCGTTACTGTGCCTTCCATGAGCACTAGCGGCGTACGTCGGCCCCACATAATGTCACCCCAAAAACAGCAGGGAACCTCCACCTTCCTGCACTCGCTGGACAGAGAATCTAAGGCGTTCAGCCCGAACTGGTTGCCTCCAGACACGTCTCCGACGATGGTTAGGTTGAAGGCATATGAGACACTCTTCGGTGAAGAGAACGTGATGCGAATTCTGAGCGGTCAATTCGGCATGTTTTTGGGCCCATCTGTACCGCACTGCATGGTGTCGTGGTTGCAAAGATGGGCCTCGCCATGGACGTCGGGAGTTGAGTTGCACATCATGGAGCCTACTGCGCAAGGTTTGAGTCGCAACACACATGATTCAACATGATTCAACATGAAACATGGCTCAAGCGCCGACTCAAGGGCTGTGAGTCGTGCTTGGGTAGCTGTGATGGTAGAGCACTTGCCCGCGAAAGGCAAGGGTCCCGAGTTCGAGCCTCGGTCCGGCACACAGTTTTAATCTGCCAGGAAGTTTCATGGTCAATATTTCTCAAAAACTGACTCGTTCCATGAATGTTTACAAATAACTTAGTATACAGAATCAGAATTTATGTTAGTTGTCAACACCCCTTTTGGTCTGTACCAATACTAGCGGTTGCCTTTTGGAGTTGCTTGCGCTCCCGCTATTTTTCAACGTGTTTTGGAACAACTTACATCGTCTCTGCCGGGCTGTGCAAACTGTTTGAATGACACTTTAGTTTCCGTGCTTCCACTGTACTATTTTTCCTGTCCTCCCAGCGGCCGGATTGAATTTACGAAAATGTCCACTTTTTGCAACCCTCTATCGTGTATCTTGAGTTTGAAGTTTCTTACGAGAGTCTCAAACCCCTGCAACAACATGTCTCTGTTATTGTGTCACATCCGTGCCCTGCGTCACTCAGAGAACTTCAGGTTTCTCTGGCCAAAGTCGCCTATTACCATAAAATTTTGGCTGGGACAGCGAGAATCGCACAGCCGTTACATGCGTTGCTACGAAAAGGGACTCAGTTTCGATGGTTGCCGGCTTGTGAAACCTATTTGTTTAATTTTGAGACCTTTTTGTAGCCTGCGTCCTGCTTAGTGACGTACCAACCAGGCCTCCACTTGGTCCTTGCACCTGAGGCTTCACAACACGTTTTCGAAGCGGCAGAGGTTCGTTGATAATCCAATGGCTCAGAGTGGCCCATTGCTTATGCCTCAGAAACGCCGACTCTTGTTCAAACTAGGTGCTGTCTGATAGACATGGAATCTTCGCCCATTGTATACGCCGTGAAGAAATTCCATGTTGGTCACAGATCACGAACCATTAGTTTTTTTTTATTTTGTCCTATGTGTTACCAGATAAAGCACCACATCACATTAAATATTGGGCTATTTTCCTTTCGCGTTACAACCACGATATTCATTTCACCTTAAGAACTAACGCGTAAAAGGCAATGCTTTTATCCCGCCCACCTGCTGGTCTGGACCCGGTATTCGATCAGGAGAAATTGATGTGTTTCGAGATAGATGTCATTGCAGAGGTGACGGTTTATGGTTTTCCCGTAACTAGCGAACGGATCGCGAAGGCTGTAGCTTCGGATCTCGTTTTGCCGGAAGTCATAACATTCGCACATTGGCATGATTCTTGCGCATCCAGCTCCCTCCGTAATTATCACATCTTTCTACATCGGTTCCCTGTCGTGGATGGTGTTCGGCTTTTAGACACGTATCACGCGGATCCTCGGGTAGTGATCCCCTCGGTGCTTCGTACGGAGATTCTCCTTTCATTACCTGCAGACCATTGACGTGTATCACTCACAAAAGAGCTGTCCCGTCGACACGCGTTTTGACCCGTCTTGGACGGTCACTTCACCAGCCTGGTTGCCTCCTGTTCAGTCTCTGCGACGCACCAAGCAGCTTCCCAGGCGTCGTTGTCTCCTTGGCAGACGCTGTCGCATGTCTAGACCCGTACACGTTTGGATTTCGCTTATCTCTTCGACAACGCTTGTTAGGCTGCTGGTCACTGACCCTCATAATCCTTTTCCGTACGTCATTCGTTGTGTTTCCACATCGACAACTTGCACCGTCGCAGCCTTGTCCAAAATTTCTTCGCCTACGACTTTAGGGTCTGATAGTGGTCCATAATTTTCATGGCAACAGTTTGCAACATTTTGCGATTCCTATGGTACCCATCACATCCTCGCCCCGCCGTACCATTCAAATTCTAACACTGAAGCGGAAAGCATAGTGCTAATGTTCAAAACTCAGACGAAAAAGAATGTTTCCATCTCCTTGTCCGACGATGTCTGAGATCGGCTTCTCTACTGGGTACGTTTTCTCACCGATCTTTGAGAAGATGGTGGAGGAACTATTTCACTGTCACAAACCAAGAACACTGCGACACTTCCTGCGTCCTCTATCTAGACATCAGCCCGTACAGCCGCCGCGACTCATCCGACCAGGTGAAGCTCCCTGGGCGAGCAGTTTGGACGTAGCCCTAAATGGATTACGGAGGGGGGGGGGAGGGGAGGTGGCATCCCTGCTGCGACATCCGCATGGAGGATGGCCTCTGTTCGAGGCACACTGATCAGCTTTGGCCTCGCGTGGGAGACCCGGCGCTCATATGATGCCATAACATCGCCTCTGAGACGGTCCACATTGGGCGTCACATTACCTCCTGCTGCCGGTTCACCGCTTATACCAGTATCGTTAGCACTGAGGGCACCATGACTGGAGCCAATGCCCGAGGTCATCATGGGAACAGCCCAGACATCATCGGTGTTGCCGTATATTGATTGGTTGGTTGATATGGGGGAGGGAACCAAACAGCGCGGTCATATGTCCTATCGTATTTGAGAAAGGTGGGGAAGGAAGTCGGCCATGCCCTTTAACAGGAAGCACCCCAGCATTTACATAAGGCGAATTAGGGAAATCACATGAAGCCTCATTCAGGATGGCAGGACGTGAGTTTTAACTGTGGTCCCCCCCCCCCCCCCCCCCCCCCCGAATGCGTTCCCGTATGTTTCGACACGAGAAGGTGGGCCCAGAATGTGACCGCGAACAAAGCACTTCAGACCGTACCCTTCCGTTGCAGCATGCCACCTTAGCCAGTGTCCAGTGAACGAGGAGGACTGCAAGGACGTTTCCAGAATCTGCGGTCTCTAGTAAAGAGTACGTGTACTTTCAAGAGGCCATTCGTGCGGCAGCGCTATTTCGTTTGCCGACGGCTCCTCAGACTTCAGTGTGTGTGTGTGTGTGTGTGTGTGTGTGTGTGTGTGTGCGTGCGTGTGTCCGAGAACGCCGTCAGATCCCGCGGGAGTTCACAATATTTTAATGCTAGCCAAGCTACGCTCATCCTCGCTTGTCAATGCGTATTTTTACAGCTCTTTGTCTACGTAGTTGGTTCCTGATGAATGTTGCTATAACACTGTTTTCAAGTTTTCAACGCTATCTTAGAATAAAGTGGTGTTCAGTCTACTGGTCGTGTTGTACTTACACCTAATTACTTAAGTATTCCATGAATCTTTTACTCCAGCATTAATACTGTGTCCTAAGTTATTATTCAACAGTAAAATAAAGAGACTCTACACACGTGGCTCCTTAAAGTAACTTCTATATCTGTTGACGTCTCTCGTTCCAAGATGACATGATGTGCCCTGTCTATGAACAAATCCTAAGTCGATGCACAAATTTCATATGATAACCTATGTGATCTGACTTTCATTAACAAGCGTTTGTGATACAGTCAGATCCTGTACGGAAAACATGAAGCGTAATCTCCACTGTCTTTCTCCCACTGTGGTGTATTTCGGTTACAAGAGAAGCCTTATTAGGCTCTGACAGTGATTCCATATGGCCCTGGAACCATGTTCAATGCCGCTGACACTGACATCTATTTCACTAGTGTTTGCAGTGGTACGAGAATGACACTGGAGGTTTGTATACGGATTTCAGCGTTACTGATTTACGCTCAGTATCTGTCTCTTTGCCATCAGTGATTGTCCTGGTACTAAGTTTAGTGCTGCTGACAGTCTTCGCATACGATGTGATCAGATGACGTGGCAGTGCTAAGCAAAGAAATGACAGGTGAAAAGTGGAAAGAATATATACGAGCACTGTGACAAGCTAAATGAACTAGAATGTAATATCATAAAAATGGTACACCACGTAGATAAATATGAAATGGGGGATACTATACTGTGAGAAGAATTTGAAAGACCACTGAAAGGCTTAAGTCCAAAAAAAGAATATGGTCCCTCAGAATTATTGTGATTCTTGGGCGAATTGGATATAGTAAAACTATTCCATCTGATATGCATGGTATATGAGACTGGCGTAATACCCTCAGCGTTCAGGGTGACACAAAATATTTATAGAAAAATGAAAGAGAAATAGAAGTTGATCTCCGGAAAGAGAAGCTTGGGTTCCGGAGAATTTTAGGAACGCACGAGGCAACACCGACTTACCTTAGGAAATAGTTGCAGGGAAGGTAAACCTGAGTTTACAGCATCAGGTGTTTTCCAAACAGCTTTTGACAGATTTGATTAGAAGACACTCATAGAAATTCTGAAGCTAGCAGAATACATTACATGAAGCAAAGGGTTATCTGCAAGTTCAGCAGACACCAGTATGCAGTTTAAAAGTGGAAGGAGATAAATGAGAAATAGTGACTAAGAAGAGATTGAGTCAAGGTTGCGGCCTATCAGCGATAAATTCAAACAACACTTTGAGCAAACAGGATGGGAAACCAAGGAGAAATTTGTAAAGGGAACTAATGTTCAGAGCGAAGAGGTTGAATGTTTGCCATTGACACTGTAATACGATAACAGGGAGCATAGACCGTGAAAAGATGAACACCAACAAAGTACAACAAGAATAATGGAACGTAGTCGAATTAAATCACGCAACGCAACGCTAATGTAATTTATTAGGAACAGAGACACTAAAAGTAGAAGGTGAAGAGTGCTACGTAATTAGGAAAATAACTGATGATCGCCAAGGTCGAGAGGATATAAAATGCAGACTGTCTTATATGGGTTAGATTGTGTAACTCTCAGCGTAACGCGAAATTTGTGGAATAACTTGACGTAAAAGAAAAGATTAGTTCATAGGATAAGTCCCAAAGAATGAATAAATGGTCAGTTTGGTAACATAGAGAAAGGTAAGGGATAAAAATTGTAGAGGGAGACAAAGGAAGGGACACAGTAAGCAGATTTAAATAAACGTAGGTTCCATTAGGTATTAGGAGATGAAGAGGCTCGAAAAGGGTAGATTTGCGTGGATAGCAGCACGAAAGCAGCCTTCGAGCTGTGGACCACAATTTCAACTTCAATAACACCACAAACTAAGGTTATTTATGTAGCTAGAGCTGCAGACTCTTTCTTACTAGTTCATCTGGTGGAGGTCGTCGCTTCCCTGGGAAATATCTAGTTATATATTTCGGTCTCAGGTCGTGAAATAGTACCATTAGTCCTACCGACGTGTGACCAAACCAGCATCAGATGATATGAATTCCAATGACTGTATAGCATGCATGGTCATTTGCACCATGAAGAGTTCTACTAGGTACATACACAGATCAGCCAGAACATTATGAGCATCTATGTAATAACCAGTATGTAATAACCTTTGACACGGATACCAGCGGCTATGAGTCGTGGCATGGAATCAATGAGATCTTGGTAAGTCGCTGGAGGGAGTTAGCACCACATGTGGACACACAAATCGCCTAATTCCCGTAAATTCCAGGGAGGAGGGCGATGAGCTGTGACACCACGTTCAATCACATTCCAGATCTGTTCGATCTGGTCCAGATCTGGAGAGTTGGGGGTGCAGCACATCAGTTGGAACTCAGCAGTGTGTTCTTAAAACCAATCCATCAGACTTCTGACCTTGTGACATGACGCATTATCTTGTTAAAAATACACCACTTCCGTCGGGAAACATTATCTCGTCATAAAGCGGTGAACGTGGTCTGCAACCAGTACTCCTAGGTCGTGGTCGTCATGATACCTTGCACTGGAGCCATGGATGCCCACTTGAATGTTACCAGAACATTACGGAGCTGTCGCCAGCTTGCCTCCGACCCGCAGTGCAGGTGTCAAGGAGCTGTTCCCCTGGAAGACGATGGAATCTCGGCCCGCCCCCCTCCCCCCACTATCGGCATGATGAAATAGATGTCAGCATTCACCAGATCAAGCAACTCTCTGCCACTGCGCCAACGTCCAGTGCCGATGGTCACATGTCCATTTAAGTGGTGGATGCCGATAACGTGGTTCAAAATGGTTCAAATGGGTCTGAGCACTATGGGACCTAACATCTGAGGTCATCAGACCCCTAGAACTTAAAACTACTTAAACGTAACTAACCTAAGGACATCACACACATCCATGTCCGAGGCAGGATTCGAACCTGCGTCCGTAGCGGTCGCGCGGTTCCAAACTGAAGCGCCTAGAACCGCTCGGCCACATCGGCCAGCAGATTACGTGGTGTTAACATGGTACCTGCATGGGCCGTCTGCTGTGGAGGCCCATCGTTAGGACAGTTCGGTTCACTGTGTGTTCAGACACACTTGTGCACTGTCCAGCATTAAAGTCTGATGTCAGTTTTGCCAAATTTCTCCGTCTGTCATGTATTATAAGTCTGCCCAGCCTACGACCCCCGGCGTCTGTTATGATGGGTGGCCTATCAGGAGCAAGACGTCTGAACGTGATTTCACCTTTCGTTCGCCACCTATCGAAGACACACACCACAAAACTCCTCGAACACCAGGAGAGTCGAGCAGTTTCCGAAATGCTCCTGCCGAACCTCTGGGCCATCACAATCTGCCCTCGCTTAACTCAGATAGTTGGTGCACCTTCCCCATTCTACACATGGACAACACACTCACTGATAGTACACGCACCGTGCGTGTGTGTGACTAGCAGTCATTCCCCGCCAGGTGACGCTACTATCGTGTGGAGCGATAGAAGGTCTTCGGTCAAAATCTTTTGGCTGATCACTGCATGTACGCAAAGAAATATGAATGTTTTTGTTGGACCACTTTTTTCGCTTTGTGATAGATGGCGCTGTGATAGTCGCAAACGTATAAGTACACGGTATCACGCAACATTCCGCCAGTACGGACGGTATTTGCATCGTGATACATTACACGTGTTAAAATGGACCGTTTACCTATTGCGGAAATAGTCGATATCGTGTTGATGTATGGCTATTGTGACTAAAATGCCCAACGGGCGTGTGCTGTGTATGCTGCTCGGTATCCTGGGCGACATCATCCAAGTGACAGGACCGTTCGCCGGATAGTTACGTTATTTAAGGAAACAGAAATTGTTCGGCCACATGTGAAATGACAACCACGACCTCCAACAAATGATGATGTCCAAGTAGGTGTTTTTGCTGCTGTCGCGGCTAATCCGCACATACGTAGTTGAGAAACAGCGCGAGAATCGGGAATCTCAATCACGTCGGTGTTGAGAATGCTACATCAACATCGATTGCACCCGTACCATATTTCTATGCACCATTATTGGCATGGCGACGACTTTGAACGTCGTATATAGTTCTGCCACTGGGCACAGGAGAAATTACGGGACAATGACAGATTTCTAGCACGCGTTCTATTTAGCGACGAAGCGTCATTCACCAACAGCGGTAACGTAAATCGTCAGAATACGCACTATTGGGCAACGGAAAATCCACGATGGCTGCGACTAGTGGAACATCAGCGACCTTGGCGGGTTAATGTGTGGTGCGGCATTATGGGAGAAAGGATAATTGTCTCCCATTTTATCGATGGCAATCTAAATGGTGCAATGTATGCCGATTTCCTACGTAATGTTCTACCGATCTTACTACAAGATGTTTCACTGCATGACGGAATGGCGATGTACTTCAAACACGATGGATGTCGGGCACGTAGCGCGCGGACAGTTGAAGCGGTATTGAATAGAATATTTCATGACAGGTGGATTCGTCGTCGAAGCACCATAAAATGGCCCGCACGTTCACCGGATCTGACGTCCACGGATTTCTTTCTGTGAGGAAAGTTGAAGGATATTTGCTATCGTGATCCACCGACAACGCCTGACAAAATGCATCAGCGCATTGTCAATGCATTTGCGAACATTACGGAAGGCGAACTACTCTCTGTTGTGAGGAATGTCGTTAAACGTATTGCCAAATGCATTGAGGTTGACGGACATCGTTCTCATTATTTATTGCATTGTTGTATCTACAGGAAATCACGCTGTAACAGCATGCGTCCTCAGAAATGATAAGTTCACAAAGGTACATGTATCACACAGGAACAACCAAAATAAAATCTTCAAACGTACCTTCGTTCTGTATTTTAATTAAAGAAAACGTACCTGTTACCAGCTGTTCGTTTAAAATTGTGAGCCATATGTTTGTGACTAGTACAGCGCCATCTATAACAAAGCGAAAAAGTGGTCCAAATAAAACGTTCATATTTCTTTACGTACTACACGAATATGTAATAAAAAATGTGGGTTTCTGTTTAAAAAAACGTATTTGATATACGTTTGACCTATGACAGGGCGATCTAGCGGGCCAACCATAGCGCCATCTGGTTCCCCCTTCAAGCTAGGCAAGTATCGTTCTTATTCTACCTTATTTCATGAGATATTTGCCCTAGTCACGATCAATGGACTATGCTGTATACAGACAGGCAGACATTGAGCTAAACCACTATGACCAAATTGCAATGTGCTGATCCATCACTGAAAAGCAGTAAAGCAACGAATCTGTAAGTGATGGATTCGACAAGTCTGTGGAATGTTTCCGCTAGTATGTGTCACAAGTCACATATATCCTGCCATTAAGGAGCCGGTGATTCGTGGCCATGGATCTAGCGTCCGACAACGTCTCTCATATGTTCCATCGGGTTCGGATCACACAGATTTCGTGTCCAAGACTTCAGGTGAGTTCACATTAAAGCTCTTCACACCACTATAGCACTATTCTGGACTTGTGGCACGGAAACATATTCTACATCTACATCTACATCTACATTTATACTCCGCAAGCCACCCAACGGTGTGTGGCGGAGGGCACTTTACGTGCCACTGTCATTACCTCCCTTTCCTGTTTCAGTCGCGTATGGTTCGCGGGAAGAGTGACTGTCTGAAAGCCTCCGTGCGCACTCTAATCTCTCTAATTCTACATTCGTGATCGCCTCGGGGGGTATAAGTAGGGGGAAGCAATATATTCGACACTTCATCCAGAAACGCACCTTCTCGAAACTTGGCGAGCAATCTACACCGCGATGCAGAGCGCCTCTCTTCCAGAGTCTGCCACATGAGTTTGTTAAACATCTCCGTAACGCTATCACGGTTACCAAATAACCCTGTGACGAAACGCGCCGCTCTTCTTTGGATCTTCTCTATCTCCTCCGTCAACCCGATCTGGTACGGATCCCACACTGAAGAGCAATACTCAAGTATAGGTCGAACGAGTGTTTTGTAAGCCACACCCTTTGTTGATGGACTACATTTTCTAAGGACTCTCCCAATGAATCTCAACCTGGTACCCGCCTTACCAACAATTAATTTTATATGATCATTCCACTTCAAATAGTTCCGCACGCTTACTCCCAGATATTTTACAGAAGTAACTGCTACCAGTGTTTGTTCCGCTATCATATAATCATACAATAAAGGATCCTTCTTTCTATGTATTCGCAATACATTACATTTGTCTATGTTAAGGATCAGTTGCCACTCCCTGCACCAAGTGCCTATCCGGTGCAGATCTTCCTGCACTTCGCTACAATTTTCTAATGCTGCAACTTCTCTGTATACTACAGCACCATCCGCGAAAAGCCACATGGAACTTCCGACACTATCTACTAGGTTATTTATATATGTATATTTTGAAAAGCAATGGTCCCATAACACTCCCCTGTGACACGCCAGAGGTTACTTTAACCTCTGTAGACGTCTCTCCGTCGATAACAACATGCTGTGTTTGCTAAAATCTCTTCAATCCAGCCACACATCTGGTGTGATATTCCGTAGGCTCTTACTTTGTTTATCAGGCGACAGTGCGGAACTGTATCGGACGCCTTCCGGAAGTCAAGAAAAATAGCATCTACCTGGGAGCCTGTATCTAATATTATCTGGGTCTCATGAACAAATAAAGCGAGTTGGGTCCCACACGATCGCTGTTTCCGGAATCCAAGTTGATTCCTACATAGTAGATTCTGGGTTTCCAAAAACAACATGATACTCGAGCAAAAAACATGTTAAAATTCTACAACAGATCGACGTCAGAGATATAGGTCTTCTCTTTGTTGATGCAATGGCTGCCGTGAAGACAGCAAGCTTGAAGGGATATCAGATGATCAGCTATAATATTCCCGTAGTCCACAGGTGTGAGCGGACCTTCGAGCGCCATGATAGGTCCCAAGGGAGTCCAGTCGTACGTCGCCAATTGCAGGCGGCCGTGGCACGATGCACGTTCTAGCAGCCACTAGTATTTATTACAGCGTCTATGAACATGACCACCAGACTGGTCCAACGCGAATCCATTATCTACCTTCGCGGCCGGAATGGCAGAGCGATTCTAGGCGCTACAGTCTGGAACCGCGCGACCGCTACGGTCGCAGGATCGAACCCTGCCTCGGGCATGGATGTGTGTGATGTCCTTAGGTTAGTTAGGTTTAAGCAGTCTCAGTTCTAGGGGACTGATGACCTCAGAAGTTAAGTCCCATAGTGCTCAGAGCCATTTGAACCACTGTTTTGATCTACTGTCCAATCTCGATGACCCCGATCCCACTTCTATCGCTATTGATGAATTCAGTTGGTCTGCATGGGAACATGTACGAGCTGTCCACTCCGCAGCATTACCATCAACATTGTGCTCTGAATGGTGTGCTGTGAAACATTGTGGTCTGTTGTCAGATATGCCACAGATCGCCTGCCATCCTGCCGTACAGTGCTGGAAAGCTGGCCAACCGCATATTTTGTTAAAGAGAAATGGACGTCCAACATCTCGTCTCCTATTCTTGGATTGACGGTCCTTAAACCACTTTCCACAAATGCTCAAGAAAGCAAAGTTTCTTTCCTTGACATCAAGCCATAGAAATTTGTCGTTTGACAGAACCGCTTATCTCTGTGAATTTCCCGATATGCGGCTAGAATGAGTTCGTATTCGCCTGTGTTCACAGAGCCAACAGGCGACATTCAGTCTCATGCTGGTCATTGATCATAAAGTTTTACTTTATCATTGTACCTGTCCGGTGCTTGGTAAACGACTTTTCTAAAATTGCACTGTAGTTGCTCCATAAGATCCTATTCGGAGCTAATTGTTCAGATATCTCTTTGGCTTTTAACACTGCTATCTCATTATCTACTTTATTGAATATGTATATCGTTCTGTCTGTTGTAGTAGTTTTCTGTACTTTAATAAATATTGTAGCCACAGCTGCCTCATGGTAGCCAGTAACAGTATCAAAATGTGCATCCTGAAAGAGGTGAAATATACTGGTCGCTGTTATATGCGTTAGAAGTACACTCCTGGAAATTGAAATAAGAACACCGTGAATTCATTGTCCCAGGAAGGGGAAACTTTATTGACACATTCCTGGGGTCAGATACATCACATGATCACACTGACAGAACCACAGGCACATAGACACAGGCAATAGAGCATGCACAATGTCGGCACTAGTACAGTGTATATCCACCTTTCGCAGCAATGCAGGCTGCTATTCTCCCATGGAGACAATCGTAGAGATACTGGATGTAGTCCTGTGGAACGGCTTGCCGTGCCATTTCCACCTGGCGCCTCAGTTGGACCAGCGTTCGTGCTGGACGTGCAGACCGCGTGAGACGACGCTTCATCCAGTCCCAAACATGCTCAATGGGGGACAGATCCGGAGATCTTGCTGGCCATGGTAGTTAACTTACACCTTCTAGAGCACGTTGGGTGGCACGGGATACATTCGGACGTGCATTGTCCTGTTGGAACAGCAACTTCCCTTGCCGGTCTAGGAATGGTAGAACGATGGGTTCGATCACGGTTTGGATGTACCGTGCACTATTCAGTGTCCCCTCGACGATCACCACTGGTGTACGGCCAGTGTAGGAGATCGCTCCCCACACCATGATGCCGGGTGTTGGCCCTGTGTGCCTCGGTCGTATGCAGTCCTGATTGTGGCGCTCACCTGCACGGCGCCAAACACGCATACGACCATCATTGGCACCAAGGCAGAAGCGACTCTCATCGCTGAAGACGACACGTCTCCATTCGTCCCTCCATTCACGCCTGTCGCGACACCACTGGAGGCGGGCTGCACGATGTTGGGGCGTGAGCGGAAGACGGCCTAAAGGTGTGCGGGACCGTAGCCCAGCTTCATGGAGACGGTTGCGAATGGTCCTCGCCGATACCCCAGGAGCAACAGTGTCCCTAATTTGCTGGGAAATGGCGGTGCGGTCCCCTACGGCACTGCGTAGGATCCTACGGTCTTGGCGTGCATCCGTGCGTCGCTGCGGTCCGGTCCCAGGTCGACGGGCACGTGCACCTTCCGCCGACCACTGGCGACAACATCGATGTACTGTGGAGACCTCACGCCCCACGTGTTGAGCAATTCGGCGGTACGTCCAGCCGGCCTCCCGCATGCCCACTATACGCCCTCGCTCAAAGTCCGTCAGCTGCACAAACGGTTCACGTCCACGCTGTCGCGGCATGCTACCAGTGTTAAAGACTGCGATGGAGCTCCTTATGCCACGGCAAACTGGCTGACACTGACGGCGGCGGTGCACAAATGCTGCGCAGCTAGCGCCATTCGACGGCCAACACCGCGGTTCCTGGTGTGTCCGCTGTGCCGTGCGTGTGATCATTGCTTGTACAGCCCTCTCGCAGTGTCCGGAGCAAGTATGATGGGTCTGACACACCGGTGTCAAAGTGTTCTTTTTTCCATTTCCAGGAGTGTAGCTTAGTAATATACTATACTGCAGTGCCGATGTCCTTCTGAGAAACAATGTAGAGTTCCTTCGCACATGCGTGTCCGAACGAACGGCCTCTGAGGCGACAACTGCCGTTACTAAATACATTGAATGTATTTGCAATTGCGAATATGGATAACCATCAGCCGTGTAATAGAATGACCACAACGCAAGTTTTTCCCAGACCGGGACTCGATGCCGGATTTCCCGACTTGCGAAAGCGGTCGTCTTACCATCAGGTACCACCACTCCAGGCCAGATAAGAGCTTTCGAACTTTAATAGTGGCAACTATTTATTTGCAGCTCATACAAAATAGATACGTGTTTCAAAGTTTTACTGGCCTTCAAAGTAGTCACCAGAATTGTGCTTAACCCGTTGCAAGCCATGAGGAAGTCGTAGGACACTCTTAGCAGTGCCAGTTGTACTGTCAGTTCGAGCGGCGCGATCTATTGCCCGGCGAATTTGTAGCAGTTCTGAAGGAATGCCGTGAAGTGTTTCCTTCAGTTTGGAAATAAAGTTTAACTTACTAGGGCTTAAGCCAGGGGAGTGCAGTAGGTGGTACAGCCCTTACCAGCCCAATCAGTCACACAAATAAGTAACAGCTTGCACTGTACGTGCTTGAGCACTGTCCTGCAATATGTTGGTCAGGTCCTGAAGAAGGTGTCATCACTTCTCTCTCTAAGCTGTTCATTTTTGGAACACAACCTACGACCAGAAGAAGTGATGACACGTTCTGCCGGATCTGACCATCATTTTGCAGGACAATGCTCAAGCACTACAGTGCAAGCTGTTACAGATTTGTCTGACTGATAGGGATGCTAAGTGCTATACCACCTATTGCACTCCCCTGACTTCAGTCCTCGTGAGTTCAACTAGATTTTTAAACTGAATGAAACAATTCACGGCATTCGCTTCAGAACTGCTACAAAATCATTGGGCAATAGACCGCTCCGCTCGAACTGCCAACACAACTGGCATTGTTAAGAGTATCCTACGAATTCCACGTTTCTGGCAACGGATTATACAGAATTTTACTGACTTCTTTGAAGGCCAAAAAACTTTGAAACACGTATCTATTTTGTATGAGCTGTAAATAAATAGTTGCCACTATTAAAGTTCCAACCCTCGTGCAAACTACCAGATGTCGTCAACCTTGTGTCTACAACCTATACTAATTGTGGTCTCACCGCCAGACACCATACTTGCTAGGTGGTAGCTTTAAATCGGCCGCGGTCCATTAGTACATGTCGGACCCGCGTGTCGCCACTTTCAGTGATAGCAGACCGAGCGCCACCACACGGCAGGTCTAGAGAGACGTACTAGTACTCGCCCCAGTTGTACGGACGACGTAGCTAGCGATGCACACTGACGAAGCCTCGCTCATTTGCAGAGTAGATAGAATAGCCTTCAGCTGAG